>NC_091479.1:107379911-107652411 GCF_036971445.1 Narcine bancroftii | reverse complement strand
GGACATTAATTTCAGGACATTAATTTCCAAACATTTCTGGTTCTGTTTGCGACACGTCAATTTCAAGAAAATAATTTCAAGACATTATCAAAACATTTCTGGTTCTGTTTGCGACACGTTAATTTCAAGACATTAATTTCAAAACATTTCTTTGAGCTTCTGTTTGCGACACGTTAATTTCAAGACAATAATTTCAAGACAATAATTTCAAGACAATAATTTCAAGACAATAATTTCAAGGCATTCATTTCAGGACATTAATTGCAAGACAATAATTTCAGGACAATAATTTCAAGACATTTCTTTCATGTTCTGTTTGCGACTCGTCAATTTCAATATATTAATTTCCAAACATTTCAGGTTCTGTTTGCACACGTCAATTTCAAGAAATTAATTTCAAAGCATTACTTTCAAAACTTTTCTTTCAGGTTCTGTTTGCGACACGTCAATTTCAAGACAATAATTTCAAGACAATAACTTCAGGACATTAACTTCAGGACATTAACTTCAGGACATTAACTTCAGGACATTAACTTCAGGACATTAACTTCAGGACATTAACTTCAGGACATTAACTTCAGGACATTAACTTCAGGACATTAACTTCAGGACATTAACTTCAGGACATTAACTTCAGGACATTAACTTCAGGACATTAACTTCAGGACATTAACTTCAGGACATTAACTTCAGGACATTAACTTCAGGACATTAACTTCAGGACATTAACTTCAGGACATTAACTTCAGGACATTAACTTCAGGACATTAACTTCAGGACATTAACTTCAGGACATTAACTTCAGGACATTAACTTCAGGACATTAACTTCAGGACATTAACTTCAGGACATTAACTTCAGGACATTAACTTCAGGACATTAACTTCAGGACATTAACTTCAGGACATTAACTTCAGGACATTAACTTCAGGACATTAACTTCAGGACATTAACTTCAGGACATTAACTTCAGGACATTAACTTCAGGACATTAACTTCAGGACATTAATTTCAGGACATTAATTTCCAAACATTTCTGGTTCTGTTTGCGACACGTCAATTTCAAGAAAATAATTTCAAGACATTATCAAAACATTTCTGGTTCTGTTTGCGACACGATAATTTCAAGACATTAATTTCAAAACATTTCTTTGAGGTTCTGTTTGCGACACGTTAATTTCAAGACAATAATTTCAAGACAATAATTTCAAGACAATAATTTCAAGACAATAATTTCAAGACAATAATTTCAAGACAATAATTTCAAGACAATAATTTCAAGACAATAATTTCAAGACAATAATTTCAAGACAATAATTTCAAGACAATAATTTCAAGACAATAATTTCAAGACAATAATTTCAAGACAATAATTTCAAGACAATAATTTCAAGGCATTCATTTCAGGACATTAATTTCAAGACAATAATTTCAGGACAATAATTTCAAGACATTTCTTTCATGTTCTGTTTGCGACTCGTCAATTTCAATATATTAATTTCAAAACATTTCAGGTTCTGTTTGCACACGTCAATTTCAAGAAATTAATTTCAAAGCATTATTTTCAAAACTTTTCTTTCAGGTTCTGTTTGCGACACGTCAATTTCAGGACATTAACTTCAGGACATTAACTTCAGGACATTAACTTCAGGACATTAACTTCAGGACATTAACTTCAGGACATTAACTTCAGGACATTAACTTCAGGACATTAACTTCAGGACATTAACTTCAGGACATTAACTTCAGGACATTAACTTCAGGACATTAACTTCAGGACATTAACTTCAGGACATTAACTTCAGGACATTAACTTCAGGACATTAACTTCAGGACATTAACTTCAGGACATTAACTTCAGGACATTAACTTCAGGACATTAACTTCAGGACATTAACTTCAGGACATTAACTTCAGGACATTAACTTCAGGACATTTACTTCAGGACATTAACTTCAGGACATTTACTTCAGGACATTAACTTCAGGACATTAACTTCAGGACATTTACTTCAGGACATTTACTTCAGGACATTTACTTCAGGACATTTACTTCAGGACATTTACTTCAGGACATTTACTTCAGGACATTTACTTCAGGACATTTACTTCAGGACATTTACTTCAGGACATTTACTTCAGGACATTTACTTCAGGACATTTACTTCAGGACATTTACTTCAGGACATTTACTTCAGGACATTTACTTCAGGACATTTACTTCAGGACATTTACTTCAGGACATTTACTTCAGGACATTTACTTCAGGACATTTACTTCAGGACATTTACTTCAGGACATTTACTTCAGGACATTTACTTCAGGACATTTACTTCAGGACATTTACTTCAGGACATTTACTTCAGGACATTTACTTCAGGACATTTACTTCAGGACATTTACTTCAGGACATTAACTTCAGGACATTAACTTCAGGACATTAACTTCAGGACATTAACTTCAGGACATTAACTTCAGGACATTAACTTCAGGACATTAACTTCAGGACATTAACTTCAGGACATTAACTTCAGGACATTAACTTCAGGACATTAACTTCAGGACATTAACTTCAGGACATTAACTTCAGGACATTAACTTCAGGACATTAACTACAGGACATTAACTTCAGGACATTAACTTCAGGACATTAACTTCAGGACATTAACTTCAGGACATTAACTTCAGGACATTAACTTCAGGACATTAACTTCAGGACATTAACTTCAGGACATTAACTTCAGGACATTAACTTCAGGACATTAACTTCAGGACATTAACTTCAGGACATTAACTTCAGGACATTAACTTCAGGACATTAACTTCAGGACATTAACTTCAGGACATTAACTTCAGGACATTAACTTCAGGACATTAACTTCAGGACATTAACTTCAGGACATTAACTTCAGGACATTAACTTCAGGACATTAACTTCAGGACATTAACTTCAGGACATTAACTTCAGGACATTAACTTCAGGACATTAACTTCAGGACATTAACTTCAGGACATTAACTTCAGGACATTAACTTCAGGACATTAACTTCAGGACATTAACTTCAGGACATTAACTTCAGGACATTAACTTCAGGACATTAACTTCAGGACATTAACTTCAGGACATTAACTTCAGGACATTAACTTCAGGACATTAACTTCAGGACATTAACTTCAGGACATTAACTTCAGGACATTAACTTCAGGACATTAACTTCAGGACATTAACTTCAGGACATTAACTTCAGGACATTAACTTCAGGACATTAACTTCAGGACATTAACTTCAGGACATTAACTTCAGGACATTAACTTCAGGACATTAACTTCAGGACATTAACTTCAGGACATTAACTTCAGGACATTAACTTCAGGACATTAACTTCAGGACATTAACTTCAGGACATTAACTTCAGGACATTAACTTCAGGACATTAACTTCAGGACATTAACTTCAGGACATTAACTTCAGGACATTAACTTCAGGACATTAACTTCAGGACATTAACTTCAGGACATTAACTTCAGGACATTAACTTCAGGACATTAACTTCAGGACATTAATTTCAGGACATTAATTTCAGGACATTAATTTCAGGACATTAATTTCAGGATATTAATTTCCAAACATTTCTGGTTCTGTTTGCGACACGTCAATTTCAAGAAAATAATTTCAAGACGTTATCAAAACATTTCTGGTTCTGTTTGCGACACGTTAATTTCAAGACATTAATTTCAAAACATTTCTTTGAGCTTCTGTTTGCGACACGTTAATTTCAAGACAATAATTTCAAGACAATAATTTCAAGACAATAATTTCAAGACAATAATTTCAAGACAATAATTTCAAGACAATAATTTCAAGACAATAATTTCAAGGCATTCATTTCAGGACATTAATTTCAAGACAATAATTTCAGGACAATAATTTCAAGACATTTCTTTCATGTTCTGTTTGCGACTCGTCAATTTCAATATATTAATTTCCAAACATTTCAGGTTCTGTTTGCACACGTCAATTTCAAGAAATTAATTTCAAAGCATTACTTTCAAAACTTTTCTTTCAGGTTCTGTTTGCGACACGTCAATTTCAAGACAATAATTTCAAGACAATAACTTCAGGACATTAACTTCAGGACATTAACTTCAGGACATTAACTTCAGGACATTAACTTCAGGACATTAACTTCAGGACATTAACTTCAGGACATTAACTTCAGGACATTAACTTCAGGACATTAACTTCAGGACATTAACTTCAGGACATTAACTTCAGGACATTAACTTCAGGACATTAACTTCAGGACATTAACTTCAGGACATTAACTTCAGGACATTAACTTCAGGACATTAACTTCAGGACATTAACTTCAGGACATTAACTTCAGGACATTAACTTCAGGACATTAACTTCAGGACATTAACTTCAGGACATTAACTTCAGGACATTAACTTCAGGACATTAACTTCAGGACATTAACTTCAGGACATTAACTTCAGGACATTAACTTCAGGACATTAACTTCAGGACATTAACTTCAGGACATTAACTTCAGGACATTAACTTCAGGACATTAACTTCAGGACATTAACTTCAGGACATTAACTTCAGGACATTAACTTCAGGACATTAACTTCAGGACATTAACTTCAGGACATTAACTTCAGGACATAAACTTCAGGACATTTACTTCAGGACATTAACTTCAGGACATTAACTTCAGGACATTAACTTCAGGACATTTACTTCAGGACATTTACTTCAGGACATTTACTTCAGGACATTTACTTCAGGACATTTACTTCAGGACATTTACTTCAGGACATTTACTTCAGGACATTTACTTCAGGACATTTACTTCAGGACATTTACTTCAGGACATTTACTTCAGGACATTTACTTCAGGACATTTACTTCAGGACATTTACTTCAGGACATTTACTTCAGGACATTTACTTCAGGACATTTACTTCAGGACATTTACTTCAGGACATTTACTTCAGGACATTTACTTCAGGACATTTACTTCAGGACATTTACTTCAGGACATTTACTTCAGGACATTTACTTCAGGACATTTACTTCAGGACATTTACTTCAGGACATTTACTTCAGGACATTTACTTCAGGACATTTACTTCAGGACATTTACTTCAGGACATTTACTTCAGGACATTTACTTCAGGACATTTACTTCAGGACATTTACTTCAGGACATTTACTTCAGGACATTTACTTCAGGACATTTACTTCAGGACATTTACTTCAGGACATTTACTTCAGGACATTAACTTCAGGACATTAACTTCAGGACATTAACTTCAGGACATTAACTTCAGGACATTAACTTCAGGACATTAACTTCAGGACATTAACTTCAGGACATTAACTTCAGGACATTAACTTCAGGACATTAACTTCAGGACATTAACTTCAGGACATTAACTTCAGGACATTAACTTCAGGACATTAACTTCAGGACATTAACTTCAGGACATTAACTTCAGGACATTAACTTCAGGACATTAACTTCAGGACATTAACTTCAGGACATTAACTTCAGGACATTAACTTCAGGACATTAACTTCAGGACATTAACTTCAGGACATTAACTTCAGGACATTAACTTCAGGACATTAACTTCAGGACATTAACTTCAGGACATTAACTTCAGGACATTAACTTCAGGACATTAACTTCAGGACATTAACTTCAGGACATTAACTTCAGGACATTAACTTCAGGACATTAACTTCAGGACATTAACTTCAGGACATTAACTTCAGGACATTAACTTCAGGACATTAACTTCAGGACATTAACTTCAGGACATTAACTTCAGGACATTAACTTCAGGACATTAACTTCAGGACATTAACTTCAGGACATTAACTTCAGGACATTAACTTCAGGACATTAACTTCAGGACATTAACTTCAGGACATTAACTTCAGGACATTAACTTCAGGACATTAACTTCAGGACATTAACTTCAGGACATTAACTTCAGGACATTAACTTCAGGACATTAACTTCAGGACATTAACTTCAGGACATTAACTTCAGGACATTAACTTCAGGACATTAACTTCAGGACATTAACTTCAGGACATTAACTTCAGGACATTAACTTCAGGACATTAACTTCAGGACATTAACTTCAGGACATTAACTTCAGGACATTAACTTCAGGACATTAACTTCAGGACATTTACTTCAGGACATTTACTTCAGGACATTTACTTCAGGACATTTACTTCAGGACATTAACTTCAGGACATTAACTTCAGGACATTAACTTCAGGACATTAACTTCAGGACATTAACTTCAGGACATTAACTTCAGGACATTAACTTCAGGACATTAATTTCAGGACATTAATTTCAGGACTTTAATTTCCAAACATTTCTGGTTCTGTTTGCGACACGTCAATTTCAAGAAAATAATTTCAAGACATTATCAAAACATTTCTGGTTCTGTTTGCGACACGTTAATTTCAAGACAATAATTTCAAGACAATAATTTCAAGACAATAATTTCAAGACAATAATTTCAAGACAATAATTTCAAGACAATAATTTCAAGACAATAATTTCAAGACAATAATTTCAAGACAATAATTTCAAGACAATAATTTCAAGACAATAATTTCAAGACAATAATTTCAAGGCATTCATTTCAGGACATTAATTTCAAGACAATAATTTCAGGACAATAATTTCAAGACATTTCTTTCATGTTCTGTTTGCGACTCGTCAATTTCAATATATTAATTTCCAAACATTTCAGGTTCTGTTTGCACACGTCAATTTCAAGAAATTAATTTCAAAGCATTACTTTCAAAACTTTTCTTTCAGGTTCTGTTTGCGACACGTCAATTTAAAGACAATAATTTCAAGACAATAACTTCAGGACATTAACTTCAGGACATTAACTTCAGGACATTAACTTCAGGACATTAACTTCAGGACATTAACTTCAGGACATTAACTTCAGGACATTAACTTCAGGACATTAACTTCAGGACATTAACTTCAGGACATTAACTTCAGGACATTAACTTCAGGACATTAACTTCAGGACATTAACTTCAGGACATTAACTTCAGGACATTAACTTCAGGACATTAACTTCAGGACATTAACTTCAGGACATTAACTTCAGGACATTAACTTCAGGACATTAACTTCAGGACATTAACTTCAGCACATTAACTTCAGGACATTAACTTCAGGACATTAACTTCAGGACATTAACTTCAGGACATTAACTTCAGGACATTAACTTCAGGACATTAACTTCAGGACATTAACTTCAGGACATTAACTTCAGGACATTAAGTTCAGGACATTAATTTCAGGACATTAATTTCAGGACTTTAATTTCCAAACATTTCTGGTTCTGTTTGCGACACGTCAATTTCAAGAAAATAATTTCAAGACATTATCAAAAAATTTCTGGTTCTGTTTGCGACACGTTAATTTCAAGACATTAATTTCTAAACATTTCTTTGAGGTTCTGTTTACGACACATTAATTTCAAGACAATAATTTCAAGACAATAATTTCAAGACAATAATTTCAAGACAATAATTTCAAGACAATAATTTCAAGACAATAATTTCAAGACAATAATTTCAAGACAATAATTTCAAGACAATAATTTCAAGACAATAATTTCAAGGCATTCATTTCAAGGCATTCTTTTCAGGACATTAATTTCAAGACAATAATTTCAGGACAATAATTTCAAGACATTTCTTTCATGTTCTGTTTGCGACTCGTCAATTTCAATATATTAATTTCAAAACATTTCAGGTTCTGTTTGCACACGTCAATTTCAAGACATTAATTTCAAAGCATTACTTTCAAAACTTTTCTTTCAGCTTCTGTTTGCGACACGTCAATTTCAGGACATTAACTTCAGGACATTAACTTCAGGACATTAACTTCAGGACATTAACTTCAGGACATTAACTTCAGGACATTAACTTCAGGACATTAACTTCAGGACATTAACTTCAGGACATTAACTTCAGGACATTAACTTCAGGACATTAACTTCAGGACATTAACTTCAGGACATTAACTTCAGGACATTAACTTCAGGACATTAACTTCAGGACATTAACTTCAGGACATTAACTTCAGGACATTAACTTCAGGACATTAACTTCAGGACATTAACTTCAGGACATTAACTTCAGGACATTAACTTCAGGACATTAACTTCAGGACATTAACTTCAGGACATTAACTTCAGGACATTAACTTCAGGACATTAACTTCAGGACATTAACTTCAGGACATGAACTTCAGGACATTAACTTCAGGACATTAACTTCAGGACATTTATTTCAGGACATTTACTTCAGGACATTTACTTCAGGACATTTACTTCAGGACATTTACTTCAGGACATTTACTTCAGGACATTTACTTCAGGACATTAACTTCAGGACATTTACTTCAGGACATTTACTTCAGGACATTTACTTCAGGACATTTACTTCAGGACATTTACTTCAGGACATTTACTTCAGGACATTTACTTCAGGACATTTACTTCAGGACATTTACTTCAGGACATTTACTTCAGGACATTTACTTCAGGACATTTACTTCAGGACATTTACTTCAGGACATTTACTTCAGGACATTTACTTCAGGACATTTACTTCATGACATTTACTTCATGACATTTACTTCAGGACATTTACTTCAGGACATTTACTTCAGGACATTTACTTCAGGACATTTACTTCAGGACATTTACTTCAGGACATTTACTTCAGGACATTTACTTCAGGACATTTACTTCAGGACATTTACTTCAGGACATTTACTTCAGGACCTTAACTTCAGGACATTAACTTCAGGACATTAACTTCAGGACATTAACTTCAGGACATTAATTTCAGGACATTAATTTCAGGACATTAATTTCAGGATATTAATTTCCAAACATTTCTGGTTCTGTTTGCGACACGTCAATTTCAAGAAAATAATTTCAAGACATTATCAAAACATTTCTGGTTCTGTTTGCGACACGTTAATTTCAAGACATTAATTTCAAAACATTTCTTTGAGCTTCTGTTTGCGACACGTTAATTTCAAGACAATAATTTCAAGACAATAATTTCAAGACAATAATTTCAAGACAATAATTTCAAGGCATTCATTTCAGGACATTAATTTCAAGACAATAATTTCAGGACAATAATTTCAAGACATTTCTTTCATGTTCTGTTTGCGACTCGTCAATTTCAATATATTAATTTCCAAACATTTCAGGTTCTGTTTGCACACGTCAATTTCAAGAAATTAATTTCAAAGCATTACTTTCAAAACTTTTCTTTCAGGTTCTGCGTCAATTTCAAGACAATAATTTCAGGACATTAACTTCAGGACATTAACTTCAGGACATTAACTTCAGGACATTAACTTCAGGACATTAACTTCAGGACATTAACTTCAGGACATTAACTTCAGGACATTAACTTCAGGACATTAACTTCAGGACATTAACTTCAGGACATTAACTTCAGGACATTAACTTCAGGACATTAACTTCAGGACATTAACTTCAGGACATTAACTTCAGGACATTAACTTCAGGACATTAACTTCAGGACATTAACTTCAGGACATTAACTTCAGGACATTAACTTCAGGACATTAACTTCAGGACATTAACTTCAGGACATTAACTTCAGGACATTAACTTCAGGACATTAACTTCAGGACATTAACTTCAGGACATTAACTTCAGGACATTAATTTCAGGACATTAATTTCCAAACATTTCTGGTTCTGTTTGCGACACGTCAATTTCAAGAAAATAATTTCAAGACATTATCAAAACATTTCTGGTTCTGTTTGCGACACGATAATTTCAAGACATTAATTTCAAAACATTTCTTTGAGGTTCTGTTTGCGACACGTTAATTTCAAGACAATAATTTCAAGACAATAATTTCAAGACAATAATTTCAAGACAATAATTTCAAGACAATAATTTCAAGACAATAATTTCAAGACAATAATTTCAAGACAATAATTTCAAGACAATAATTTCAAGACAATAATTTCAAGACAATAATTTCAAGACAATAATTTCAAGACAATAATTTCAAGACAATAATTTCAAGACAATAATTTCAAGACAATAATTTCAAGACAATAATTTCAAGACAATAATTTCAAGGCATTCATTTCAAGGCATTCTTTTCAGGACATTAATTTCAAGACAATAATTTCAGGACAATAATTTCAAGACATTTCTTTCATGTTCTGTTTGCGACTCGTCAATTTCAATATATTAATTTCAAAACATTTCAGGTTCTGTTTGCACACGTCAATTTCAAGACATTAATTTCAAAGCATTACTTTCAAAACTTTTCTTTCAGCTTCTGTTTGCGACACGTCAATTTCAGGACATTAACTTCAGGACATTAACTTCAGGACATTAACTTCAGGACATTAACTTCAGGACATTAACTTCAGGACATTAACTTCAGGACATTAACTTCAGGACATTAACTTCAGGACATTAACTTCAGGACATTAACTTCAGGACATTAACTTCAGGACATTAACTTCAGGACATTAACTTCAGGACATTAACTTCAGGACATTAACTTCAGGACATTAACTTCAGGACATTAACTTCAGGACATTAACTTCAGGACATTAACTTCAGGACATTAACTTCAGGACATTAACTTCAGGACATTAACTTCAGGACATTAACTTCAGGACATTAACTTCAGGACATGAACTTCAGGACATTAACTTCAGGACATTAACTTCAGGACATTAACTTCAGGACATTTATTTCAGGACATTTACTTCAGGACATTTACTTCAGGACATTTACTTCAGGACATTTACTTCAGGACATTTACTTCAGGACATTAACTTCAGGACATTAACTTCAGGACATTAACTTCAGGACATTAACTTCAGGACATTAACTTCAGGACATTTACTTCAGGACATTTACTTCAGGACATTTACTTCAGGACATTTACTTCAGGACATTTACTTCAGGACATTTACTTCAGGACATTTACTTCAGGACATTTACTTCAGGACATTTACTTCAGGACATTTACTTCAGGACATTTACTTCAGGACATTTACTTCAGGACATTTACTTCAGGACATTTACTTCAGGACATTTACTTCAGGACATTTACTTCAGGACATTTACTTCAGGACATTTACTTCAGGACATTTACTTCAGGACATTTACTTCAGGACATTTACTTCAGGACATTTACTTCAGGACATTTACTTCAGGACATTTACTTCAGGACATTTACTTCAGGACATTTACTTCAGGACATTTACTTCAGGACATTTACTTCAGGACATTTACTTCAGGACATTTACTTCAGGACATTTACTTCAGGACATTTACTTCAGGACATTAACTTCAGGACATTAACTTCAGGACATTAACTTCAGGACATTAACTTCAGGACATTAACTTCAGGACATTAACTTCAGGACATTAACTTCAGGACATTAACTTCAGGACATTAACTTCAGGACATTAACTTCAGGACATTAACTTCAGGACATTAACTTCAGGACATTAACTTCAGGACATTAACTTCAGGACATTAACTTCAGGACATTAACTTCAGGACATTAACTTCAGGACATTAACTTCAGGACATTAACTTCAGGACATTAACTTCAGGACATTAACTTCAGGACATTTACTTCAGGACATTAACTTCAGGACATTTACTTCAGGACATTAACTTCAGGACATTTACTTCAGGACATTAACTTCAGGACATTTACTTCAGGACATTAACTTCAGGACATTAACTTCAGGACATTTACTTCAGGACATTTACTTCAGGACATTTACTTCAGGACATTTACTTCAGGACATTTACTTCAGGACATTTACTTCAGGACATTTACTTCAGGACATTTACTTCAGGACATTTACTTCAGGACATTTACTTCAGGACATTTACTTCAGGACATTTACTTCAGGACATTTACTTCAGGACATTTACTTCAGGACATTTACTTCAGGACATTTACTTCAGGACATTTACTTCAGGACATTTACTTCAGGACATTTACTTCAGGACATTTACTTCAGGACATTTACTTCAGGACATTTACTTCAGGACATTTACTTCAGGACATTTACTTCAGGACATTTACTTCAGGACATTTACTTCAGGACATTTACTTCAGGACATTTACTTCAGGACATTTACTTCAGGACATTTACTTCAGGACATTTACTTCAGGACATTAACTTCAGGACATTAACTTCAGGACATTAACTTCAGGACATTAACTTCAGGACATTAACTTCAGGACATTAACTTCAGGACATTAACTTCAGGACATTAACTTCAGGACATTAACTTCAGGACATTAACTTCAGGACATTAACTTCAGGACATTAACTTCAGGACATTAACTTCAGGACATTAACTTCAGGACATTAACTACAGGACATTAACTTCAGGACATTAACTTCAGGACATTAACTTCAGGACATTAACTTCAGGACATTAACTTCAGGACATTAACTTCAGGACATTAACTTCAGGACATTAACTTCAGGACATTAACTTCAGGACATTAACTTCAGGACATTAACTTCAGGACATTAACTTCAGGACATTAACTTCAGGACATTAACTTCAGGACATTAACTTCAGGACATTAACTTCAGGACATTAACTTCAGGACATTAACTTCAGGACATTAACTTCAGGACATTAACTTCAGGACATTAACTTCAGGACATTAACTTCAGGACATTAACTTCAGGACATTAACTTCAGGACATTAACTTCAGGACATTAACTTCAGGACATTAACTTCAGGACATTAACTTCAGGACATTAACTTCAGGACATTAACTTCAGGACATTAACTTCAGGACATTAACTTCAGGACATTAACTTCAGGACATTAACTTCAGGACATTAACTTCAGGACATTAACTTCAGGACATTAACTTCAGGACATTAACTTCAGGACATTAACTTCAGGACATTAACTTCAGGACATTAACTTCAGGACATTAACTTCAGGACATTAACTTCAGGACATTAACTTCAGGACATTAACTTCAGGACATTAACTTCAGGACATTAACTTCAGGACATTAACTTCAGGACATTAACTTCAGGACATTAACTTCAGGACATTAACTTCAGGACATTAACTTCAGGACATTAACTTCAGGACATTAACTTCAGGACATTAACTTCAGGACATTAACTTCAGGACATTAACTTCAGGACATTAACTTCAGGACATTAACTTCAGGACATTAACTTCAGGACATTAACTTCAGGACATTAACTTCAGGACATTAACTTCAGGACATTAACTTCAGGACATTAACTTCAGGACATTAACTTCAGGACATTAACTTCAGGACATTAATTTCAGGACATTAATTTCAGGACATTAATTTCAGGACATTAATTTCAGGATATTAATTTCCAAACATTTCTGGTTCTGTTTGCGACACGTCAATTTCAAGAAAATAATTTCAAGACGTTATCAAAACATTTCTGGTTCTGTTTGCGACACGTTAATTTCAAGACATTAATTTCAAAACATTTCTTTGAGCTTCTGTTTGCGACACGTTAATTTCAAGACAATAATTTCAAGACAATAATTTCAAGACAATAATTTCAAGACAATAATTTCAAGACAATAATTTCAAGACAATAATTTCAAGACAATAATTTCAAGGCATTCATTTCAGGACATTAATTTCAAGACAATAATTTCAGGACAATAATTTCAAGACATTTCTTTCATGTTCTGTTTGCGACTCGTCAATTTCAATATATTAATTTCCAAACATTTCAGGTTCTGTTTGCACACGTCAATTTCAAGAAATTAATTTCAAAGCATTACTTTCAAAACTTTTCTTTCAGGTTCTGTTTGCGACACGTCAATTTCAAGACAATAATTTCAAGACAATAACTTCAGGACATTAACTTCAGGACATTAAATTCAGGACATTAACTTCAGGACATTAACTTCAGGACATTAACTTCAGGACATTAACTTCAGGACATTAACTTCAGGACATTAACTTCAGGACATTAACTTCAGGACATTAACTTCAGGACATTAACTTCAGGACATTAACTTCAGGACATTAACTTCAGGACATTAACTTCAGGACATTAACTTCAGGACATTAACTTCAGGACATTAACTTCAGGACATTAACTTCAGGACATTAACTTCAGGACATTAACTTCAGGACATTAACTTCAGGACATTAACTTCAGGACATTAACTTCAGGACATTAACTTCAGGACATTAACTTCAGGACATTAACTTCAGGACATTAACTTCAGGACATTAACTTCAGGACATTAACTTCAGGACATTAACTTCAGGACATTAACTTCAGGACATTAACTTCAGGACATTAACTTCAGGACATTAACTTCAGGACATTAACTTCAGGACATTAACTTCAGGACATTAACTTCAGGACATTAACTTCAGGACATTAACTTCAGGACATTAACTTCAGGACATTAACTTCAGGACATTAACTTCAGGACATTAACTTCAGGACATTAACTTCAGGACATTTACTTCAGGACATTTACTTCAGGACATTTACTTCAGGACATTTACTTCAGGACATTAACTTCAGGACATTAACTTCAGGACATTAACTTCAGGACATTTACTTCAGGACATTTACTTCAGGACATTTACTTCAGGACATTTACTTCAGGACATTTACTTCAGGACATTTACTTCAGGACATTTACTTCAGGACATTTACTTCAGGACATTTACTTCAGGACATTTACTTCAGGACATTTACTTCAGGACATTTACTTCAGGACATTTACTTCAGGACATTTACTTCAGGACATTTACTTCAGGACATTTACTTCAGGACATTTACTTCAGGACATTTACTTCAGGACATTTACTTCAGGACATTTACTTCAGGACATTTACTTCAGGACATTTACTTCAGGACATTTACTTCAGGACATTTACTTCAGGACATTTACTTCAGGACATTTACTTCAGGACATTTACTTCAGGACATTTACTTCAGGACATTTACTTCAGGACATTTACTTCAGGACATTTACTTCAGGACATTTACTTCAGGACATTTACTTCAGGACATTTACTTCAGGACATTTACTTCAGGACATTTACTTCAGGACATTTACTTCAGGACATTTACTTCAGGACATTTACTTCAGGACATTTACTTCAGGACATTAACTTCAGGACATTTACTTCAGGACATTAACTTCAGGACATTAACTTCAGGACATTAACTTCAGGACATTAACTTCAGGACATTAACTTCAGGACATTAACTTCAGGACATTAACTTCAGGACATTAACTTCAGGACATTAACTTCAGGACATTAACTTCAGGACATTAACTTCAGGACATTAACTTCAGGACATTAACTTCAGGACATTAACTTCAGGACATTAACTTCAGGACATTAACTTCAGGACATTAACTTCAGGACATTAACTTCAGGACATTAACTTCAGGACATTAACTTCAGGACATTAACTTCAGGACATTAACTTCAGGACATTAACTTCAGGACATTAACTTCAGGACATTAACTTCAGGACATTAACTTCAGGACATTAACTTCAGGACATTAACTTCAGGACATTAACTTCAGGACATTAACTTCAGGACATTAACTTCAGGACATTAACTTCAGGACATTAACTTCAGGACATTAACTTCAGGACATTAACTTCAGGACATTAACTTCAGGACATTAACTTCAGGACATTAACTTCAGGACATTAACTTCAGGACATTAACTTCAGGACATTAACTTCAGGACATTAACTTCAGGACATTAACTTCAGGACATTAACTTCAGGACATTAACTTCAGGACATTAACTTCAGGACATTAACTTCAGGACATTAACTTCAGGACATTAACTTCAGGACATTAACTTCAGGACATTAACTTCAGGACATTAACTTCAGGACATTAACTTCAGGACATTAACTTCAGGACATTAACTTCAGGACATTAACTTCAGGACATTAACTTCAGGACATTAACTTCAGGACATTAACTTCAGGACATTAACTTCAGGACATTAACTTCAGGACATTAACTTCAGGACATTAACTTCAGGACATTAACTTCAGGACATTAACTTCAGGACATTAACTTCAGGACATTTACTTCAGGACATTAACTTCAGGACATTAACTTCAGGACATTAACTTCAGGACATTAACTTCAGGACATTAACTTCAGGACATTAACTTCAGGACATTAACTTCAGGACATTAACTTCAGGACATTTACTTCAGGACATTTACTTCAGGACATTTACTTCAGGACATTTACTTCAGGACATTAACTTCAGGACATTAACTTCAGGACATTAACTTCAGGACATTAACTTCAGGACATTAACTTCAGGACATTAACTTCAGGACATTAACTTCAGGACATTAACTTCAGGACATTAATTTCAGGACATTAATTTCAGGACTTTAATTTCCAAACATTTCTGGTTCTGTTTGCGACACGTCAATTTCAAGAAAATAATTTCAAGACATTATCAAAACATTTCTGGTTCTGTTTGCGACACGTTAATTTCAAGACAATAATTTCAAGACAATAATTTCAAGACAATAATTTCAAGACAATAATTTCAAGACAATAATTTCAAGACAATAATTTCAAGACAATAATTTCAAGACAATAATTTCAAGACAATAATTTCAAGACAATAATTTCAAGACAATAATTTCAAGACAATAATTTCAAGGCATTCATTTCAGGACATTAATTTCAAGACAATAATTTCAGGACAATAATTTCAAGACATTTCTTTCATGTTCTGTTTGCGACTCGTCAATTTCAATATATTAATTTCCAAACATTTCAGGTTCTGTTTGCACACGTCAATTTCAAGAAATTAATTTCAAAGCATTACTTTCAAAACTTTTCTTTCAGGTTCTGTTTGCGACACGTCAATTTAAAGACAATAATTTCAAGACAATAACTTCAGGACATTAACTTCAGGACATTAACTTCAGGACATTAACTTCAGGACATTAACTTCAGGACATTAACTTCAGGACATTAACTTCAGGACATTAACTTCAGGACATTAACTTCAGGACATTAACTTCAGGACATTAACTTCAGGACATTAACTTCAGGACATTAACTTCAGGACATTAACTTCAGGACATTAACTTCAGGACATTAACTTCAGGACATTAACTTCAGGACATTAACTTCAGGACATTAACTTCAGGACATTAACTTCAGGACATTAACTTCAGGACATTAACTTCAGGACATTAACTTCAGGACATTAACTTCAGCACATTAACTTCAGGACATTAACTTCAGGACATTAACTTCAGGACATTAACTTCAGGACATTAACTTCAGGACATTAACTTCAGGACATTAACTTCAGGACATTAACTTCAGGACATTAACTTCAGGACATTAAGTTCAGGACATTAATTTCAGGACATTAATTTCAGGACTTTAATTTCCAAACATTTCTGGTTCTGTTTGCGACACGTCAATTTCAAGAAAATAATTTCAAGACATTATCAAAAAATTTCTGGTTCTGTTTGCGACACGTTAATTTCAAGACATTAATTTCTAAACATTTCTTTGAGGTTCTGTTTACGACACATTAATTTCAAGACAATAATTTCAAGACAATAATTTCAAGACAATAATTTCAAGACAATAATTTCAAGACAATAATTTCAAGACAATAATTTCAAGACAATAATTTCAAGACAATAATTTCAAGACAATAATTTCAAGACAATAATTTCAAGGCATTCATTTCAAGGCATTCTTTTCAGGACATTAATTTCAAGACAATAATTTCAGGACAATAATTTCAAGACATTTCTTTCATGTTCTGTTTGCGACTCGTCAATTTCAATATATTAATTTCAAAACATTTCAGGTTCTGTTTGCACACGTCAATTTCAAGACATTAATTTCAAAGCATTACTTTCAAAACTTTTCTTTCAGCTTCTGTTTGCGACACGTCAATTTCAGGACATTAACTTCAGGACATTAACTTCAGGACATTAACTTCAGGACATTAACTTCAGGACATTAACTTCAGGACATTAACTTCAGGACATTAACTTCAGGACATTAACTTCAGGACATTAACTTCAGGACATTAACTTCAGGACATTAACTTCAGGACATTAACTTCAGGACATTAACTTCAGGACATTAACTTCAGGACATTAACTTCAGGACATTAACTTCAGGACATTAACTTCAGGACATTAACTTCAGGACATTAACTTCAGGACATTAACTTCAGGACATTAACTTCAGGACATTAACTTCAGGACATTAACTTCAGGACATTAACTTCAGGACATGAACTTCAGGACATGAACTTCAGGACATTAACTTCAGGACATTAACTTCAGGACATTTATTTCAGGACATTTACTTCAGGACATTTACTTCAGGACATTTACTTCAGGACATTTACTTCAGGACATTTACTTCAGGACATTTACTTCAGGACATTAACTTCAGGACATTAACTTCAGGACATTTACTTCAGGACATTTACTTCAGGACATTTACTTCAGGACATTTACTTCAGGACATTTACTTCAGGACATTTACTTCAGGACATTTACTTCAGGACATTTACTTCAGGACATTTACTTCAGGACATTTACTTCAGGACATTTACTTCAGGACATTTACTTCAGGACATTTACTTCAGGACATTTACTTCATGACATTTACTTCAGGACATTTACTTCAGGACATTTACTTCAGGACATTTACTTCAGGACATTTACTTCAGGACATTTACTTCAGGACATTTACTTCAGGACATTTACTTCAGGACATTTACTTCAGGACATTTACTTCAGGACATTTACTTCAGGACCTTAACTTCAGGACATTAACTTCAGGACATTAACTTCAGGACATTAACTTCAGGACATTAATTTCAGGACATTAATTTCAGGACATTAATTTCAGGATATTAATTTCCAAACATTTCTGGTTCTGTTTGCGACACGTCAATTTCAAGAAAATAATTTCAAGACATTATCAAAACATTTCTGGTTCTGTTTGCGACACGTTAATTTCAAGACATTAATTTCAAAACATTTCTTTGAGCTTCTGTTTGCGACACGTTAATTTCAAGACAATAATTTCAAGACAATAATTTCAAGACAATAATTTCAAGACAATAATTTCAAGGCATTCATTTCAGGACATTAATTTCAAGACAATAATTTCAGGACAATAATTTCAAGACATTTCTTTCATGTTCTGTTTGCGACTCGTCAATTTCAATATATTAATTTCCAAACATTTCAGGTTCTGTTTGCACACGTCAATTTCAAGAAATTAATTTCAAAGCATTACTTTCAAAACTTTTCTTTCAGGTTCTGCGTCAATTTCAAGACAATAATTTCAGGACATTAACTTCAGGACATTAACTTCAGGACATTAACTTCAGGACATTAACTTCAGGACATTAACTTCAGGACATTAACTTCAGGACATTAACTTCAGGACATTAACTTCAGGACATTAACTTCAGGACATTAACTTCAGGACATTAACTTCAGGACATTAACTTCAGGACATTAACTTCAGGACATTAACTTCAGGACATTAACTTCAGGACATTAACTTCAGGACATTAACTTCAGGACATTAACTTCAGGACATTAACTTCAGGACATTAACTTCAGGACATTAACTTCAGGACATTAACTTCAGGACATTAACTTCAGGACATTAACTTCAGGACATTAACTTCAGGACATTAACTTCAGGACATTAACTTCAGGACATTAACTTCAGGACATTAACTTCAGGACATTAACTTCAGGACATTAACTTCAGGACATTAACTTCAGGACATTAACTTCAGGACATTAACTTCAGGACATTAATTTCAGGACATTAATTTCCAAACATTTCTGGTTCTGTTTGCGACACGTCAATTTCAAGAAAATAATTTCAAGACATTATCAAAACATTTCTGGTTCTGTTTGCGACACGATAATTTCAAGACATTAATTTCAAAACATTTCTTTGAGGTTCTGTTTGCGACACGTTAATTTCAAGACAATAATTTCAAGACAATAATTTCAAGACAATAATTTCAAGACAATAATTTCAAGACAATAATTTCAAGACAATAATTTCAAGACAATAATTTCAAGACAATAATTTCAAGACAATAATTTCAAGACAATAATTTCAAGACAATAATTTCAAGACAATAATTTCAAGACAATAATTTCAAGACAATAATTTCAAGACAATAATTTCAAGACAATAATTTCAAGACAATAATTTCAAGACAATAATTTCAAGGCATTCATTTCAGGACATTAATTTCAAGACAATAATTTCAGGACAATAATTTCAAGACATTTCTTTCATGTTCTGTTTGCGACTCGTCAATTTCAATATATTAATTTCAAAACATTTCAGGTTCTGTTTGCACACGTCAATTTCAAGAAATTAATTTCAAAGCATTATTTTCAAAACTTTTCTTTCAGGTTCTGTTTGCGACACGTCAATTTCAGGACATTAACTTCAGGACATTAACTTCAGGACATTAACTTCAGGACATTAACTTCAGGACATTAACTTCAGGACATTAACTTCAGGACATTAACTTCAGGACATTAACTTCAGGACATTAACTTCAGGACATTAACTTCAGGACATTAACTTCAGGACATTAACTTCAGGACATTAACTTCAGGACATTAACTTCAGGACATTTACTTCAGGACATTTACTTCAGGACATTTACTTCAGGACATTTACTTCAGGACATTTACTTCAGGACATTTACTTCAGGACATTTACTTCAGGACATTTACTTCAGGACATTTACTTCAGGACATTTACTTCAGGACATTTACTTCAGGACATTTACTTCAGGACATTTACTTCAGGACATTTACTTCAGGACATTTACTTCAGGACATTTACTTCAGGACATTTACTTCAGGACATTTACTTCAGGACATTTACTTCAGGACATTTACTTCAGGACATTTACTTCAGGACATTTACTTCAGGACATTTACTTCAGGACATTTACTTCAGGACATTTACTTCAGGACATTTACTTCAGGACATTTACTTCAGGACATTTACTTCAGGACATTTACTTCAGGACATTTACTTCAGGACATTAACTTCAGGACATTAACTTCAGGACATTAACTTCAGGACATTAACTTCAGGACATTAACTTCAGGACATTAACTTCAGGACATTAACTTCAGGACATTAACTTCAGGACATTAACTTCAGGACATTAACTTCAGGACATTAACTTCAGGACATTAACTTCAGGACATTAACTACAGGACATTAACTTCAGGACATTAACTTCAGGACATTAACTTCAGGACATTAACTTCAGGACATTAACTTCAGGACATTAACTTCAGGACATTAACTTCAGGACATTAACTTCAGGACATTAACTTCAGGACATTAACTTCAGGACATTAACTTCAGGACATTAATTTCAGGACATTAATTTCAGGACATTAATTTCAGGATATTAATTTCCAAACATTTCTGGTTCTGTTTGCGACACGTCAATTTCAAGAAAATAATTTCAAGACATTATCAAAACATTTCTGGTTCTGTTTGCGACACGTTAATTTCAAGACATTAATTTCAAAACATTTCTTTGAGCTTCTGTTTGCGACACGTTAATTTCAAGACAATAATTTCAAGACAATAATTTCAAGACAATAATTTCAAGACAATAATTTCAAGGCATTCATTTCAGGACATTAATTTCAAGACAATAATTTCAGGACAATAATTTCAAGACATTTCTTTCATGTTCTGTTTGCGACTCGTCAATTTCAATATATTAATTTCCAAACATTTCAGGTTCTGTTTGCACACGTCAATTTCAAGAAATTAATTTCAAAGCATTACTTTCAAAACTTTTCTTTCAGGTTCTGCGTCAATTTCAAGACAATAATTTCAGGACATTAACTTCAGGACATTAACTTCAGGACATTAACTTCAGGACATTAACTTCAGGACATTAACTTCAGGACATTAACTTCAGGACATTAACTTCAGGACATTAACTTCAGGACATTAACTTCAGGACATTAACTTCAGGACATTAACTTCAGGACATTAACTTCAGGACATTAACTTCAGGACATTAACTTCAGGACATTAACTTCAGGACATTAACTTCAGGACATTAACTTCAGGACATTAACTTCAGGACATTAACTTCAGGACATTAACTTCAGGACATTAACTTCAGGACATTAACTTCAGGACATTAACTTCAGGACATTAACTTCAGGACATTAACTTCAGGACATTAACTTCAGGACATTAACTTCAGGACATTAACTTCAGGACATTAACTTCAGGACATTAACTTCAGGACATTAACTTCAGGACATTAACTTCAGGACATTAATTTCAGGACATTAATTTCCAAACATTTCTGGTTCTGTTTGCGACACGTCAATTTCAAGAAAATAATTTCAAGACATTATCAAAACATTTCTGGTTCTGTTTGCGACACGATAATTTCAAGACATTAATTTCAAAACATTTCTTTGAGGTTCTGTTTGCGACACGTTAATTTCAAGACAATAATTTCAAGACAATAATTTCAAGACAATAATTTCAAGACAATAATTTCAAGACAATAATTTCAAGACAATAATTTCAAGACAATAATTTCAAGACAATAATTTCAAGACAATAATTTCAAGACAATAATTTCAAGACAATAATTTCAAGACAATAATTTCAAGACAATAATTTCAAGACAATAATTTCAAGACAATAATTTCAAGACAATAATTTCAAGACAATAATTTCAAGGCATTCATTTCAGGACATTAATTTCAAGACAATAATTTCAGGACAATAATTTCAAGACATTTCTTTCATGTTCTGTTTGCGACTCGTCAATTTCAATATATTAATTTCAAAACATTTCAGGTTCTGTTTGCACACGTCAATTTCAAGAAATTAATTTCAAAGCATTATTTTCAAAACTTTTCTTTCAGGTTCTGTTTGCGACACGTCAATTTCAGGACATTAACTTCAGGACATTAACTTCAGGACATTAACTTCAGGACATTAACTTCAGGACATTAACTTCAGGACATTAACTTCAGGACATTAACTTCAGGACATTAACTTCAGGACATTAACTTCAGGACATTAACTTCAGGACATTAACTTCAGGACATTAACTTCAGGACATTAACTTCAGGACATTAACTTCAGGACATTAACTTCAGGACATTAACTTCAGGACATTAACTTCAGGACATTAACTTCAGGACATTAACTTCAGGACATTAACTTCAGGACATTAACTTCAGGACATTAACTTCAGGACATTAACTTCAGGACATTAACTTCAGGACATTAACTTCAGGACATTAACTTCAGGACATTAACTTCAGGACATTTACTTCAGGACATTAACTTCAGGACATTTACTTCAGGACATTAACTTCAGGACATTAACTTCAGGACATTTACTTCAGGACATTTACTTCAGGACATTTACTTCAGGACATTTACTTCAGGACATTTACTTCAGGACATTTACTTCAGGACATTTACTTCAGGACATTTACTTCAGGACATTTACTTCAGGACATTTACTTCAGGACATTTACTTCAGGACATTTACTTCAGGACATTTACTTCAGGACATTTACTTCAGGACATTTACTTCAGGACATTTACTTCAGGACATTTACTTCAGGACATTTACTTCAGGACATTTACTTCAGGACATTTACTTCAGGACATTTACTTCAGGACATTTACTTCAGGACATTTACTTCAGGACATTTACTTCAGGACATTTACTTCAGGACATTTACTTCAGGACATTTACTTCAGGACATTTACTTCAGGACATTTACTTCAGGACATTTACTTCAGGACATTTACTTCAGGACATTTACTTCAGGACATTTACTTCAGGACATTAACTTCAGGACATTAACTTCAGGACATTAACTTCAGGACATTAACTTCAGGACATTAACTTCAGGACATTAACTTCAGGACATTAACTTCAGGACATTAACTTCAGGACATTAACTTCAGGACATTAACTTCAGGACATTAACTTCAGGACATTAACTTCAGGACATTAACTTCAGGACATTAACTTCAGGACATTAACTTCAGGACATTAACTACAGGACATTAACTTCAGGACATTAACTTCAGGACATTAACTTCAGGACATTAACTTCAGGACATTAACTTCAGGACATTAACTTCAGGACATTAACTTCAGGACATTAACTTCAGGACATTAACTTCAGGACATTAACTTCAGGACATTAACTTCAGGACATTAACTTCAGGACATTAACTTCAGGACATTAACTTCAGGACATTAACTTCAGGACATTAACTTCAGGACATTAACTTCAGGACATTAACTTCAGGACATTAACTTCAGGACATTAACTTCAGGACATTAACTTCAGGACATTAACTTCAGGACATTAACTTCAGGACATTAACTTCAGGACATTAACTTCAGGACATTAACTTCAGGACATTAACTTCAGGACATTAACTTCAGGACATTAACTTCAGGACATTAACTTCAGGACATTAACTTCAGGACATTAACTTCAGGACATTAACTTCAGGACATTAACTTCAGGACATTAACTTCAGGACATTAACTTCAGGACATTAACTTCAGGACATTAACTTCAGGACATTAACTTCAGGACATTAACTTCAGGACATTAACTTCAGGACATTAACTTCAGGACATTAACTTCAGGACATTAACTTCAGGACATTAACTTCAGGACATTAACTTCAGGACATTAACTTCAGGACATTAACTTCAGGACATTAACTTCAGGACATTAACTTCAGGACATTAACTTCAGGACATTAACTTCAGGACATTAACTTCAGGACATTAACTTCAGGACATTAACTTCAGGACATTAACTTCAGGACATTAACTTCAGGACATTAACTTCAGGACATTAACTTCAGGACATTAATTTCAGGACATTAATTTCAGGACATTAATTTCAGGACATTAATTTCAGGATATTAATTTCCAAACATTTCTGGTTCTGTTTGCGACACGTCAATTTCAAGAAAATAATTTCAAGACGTTATCAAAACATTTCTGGTTCTGTTTGCGACACGTTAATTTCAAGACATTAATTTCAAAACATTTCTTTGAGCTTCTGTTTGCGACACGTTAATTTCAAGACAATAATTTCAAGACAATAATTTCAAGACAATAATTTCAAGACAATAATTTCAAGACAATAATTTCAAGACAATAATTTCAAGACAATAATTTCAAGGCATTCATTTCAGGACATTAATTTCAAGACAATAATTTCAGGACAATAATTTCAAGACATTTCTTTCATGTTCTGTTTGCGACTCGTCAATTTCAATATATTAATTTCCAAACATTTCAGGTTCTGTTTGCACACGTCAATTTCAAGAAATTAATTTCAAAGCATTACTTTCAAAACTTTTCTTTCAGGTTCTGTTTGCGACACGTCAATTTCAAGACAATAATTTCAAGACAATAACTTCAGGACATTAACTTCAGGACATTAACTTCAGGACATTAACTTCAGGACATTAACTTCAGGACATTAACTTCAGGACATTAACTTCAGGACATTAACTTCAGGACATTAACTTCAGGACATTAACTTCAGGACATTAACTTCAGGACATTAACTTCAGGACATTAACTTCAGGACATTAACTTCAGGACATTAACTTCAGGACATTAACTTCAGGACATTAACTTCAGGACATTAACTTCAGGACATTAACTTCAGGACATTAACTTCAGGACATTAACTTCAGGACATTAACTTCAGGACATTAACTTCAGGACATTAACTTCAGGACATTAACTTCAGGACATTAACTTCAGGACATTAACTTCAGGACATTAACTTCAGGACATTAACTTCAGGACATTAACTTCAGGACATTAACTTCAGGACATTAACTTCAGGACATTAACTTCAGGACATTAACTTCAGGACATTAACTTCAGGACATTAACTTCAGGACATTAACTTCAGGACATTAACTTCAGGACATTAACTTCAGGACATTAACTTCAGGACATTAACTTCAGGACATTAACTTCAGGACATTAATTTCAGGACATTAATTTCAGGACATTAATTTCAGGACATTAATTTCCAAACATTTCTGGTTCTGTTTGCGACACGTCAATTTCAAGAAAATAATTTCAAGACATTATCAAAACATTTCTGGTTCTGTTTGCGACACGATAATTTCAAGACATTAATTTCAAAACATTTCTTTGAGGTTCTGTTTGCGACACGTTAATTTCAAGACAATAATTTCAAGACAATAATTTCAAGACAATAATTTCAAGACAATAATTTCAAGACAATAATTTCAAGACAATAATTTCAAGACAATAATTTCAAGACAATAATTTCAAGACAATAATTTCAAGACAATAATTTCAAGACAATAATTTCAAGACAATAATTTCAAGACAATAATTTCAAGACAATAATTTCAAGACAATAATTTCAAGACAATAATTTCAAGACAATAATTTCAAGACAATAATTTCAAGACAATAATTTCAAGACAATAATTTCAAGACAATAATTTCAAGACAATAATTTCAAGGCATTCATTTCAGGACATTAATTTCAAGACAATAATTTCAGGACAATAATTTCAAGACATTTCTTTCATGTTCTGTTTGCGACTCGTCAATTTCAATATATTAATTTCAAAACATTTCAGGTTCTGTTTGCACACGTCAATTTCAAGAAATTAATTTCAAAGCATTATTTTCAAAACTTTTCTTTCAGGTTCTGTTTGCGACACGTCAATTTCAGGACATTAACTTCAGGACATTAACTTCAGGACATTAACTTCAGGACATTAACTTCAGGACATTAACTTCAGGACATTAACTTCAGGACATTAACTTCAGGACATTAACTTCAGGACATTAACTTCAGGACATTAACTTCAGGACATTAACTTCAGGACATTAACTTCAGGACATTAACTTCAGGACATTAACTTCAGGACATTTACTTCAGGACATTTACTTCAGGACATTTACTTCAGGACATTTACTTCAGGACATTTACTTCAGGACATTTACTTCAGGACATTTACTTCAGGACATTTACTTCAGGACATTTACTTCAGGACATTTACTTCAGGACATTTACTTCAGGACATTTACTTCAGGACATTTACTTCAGGACATTTACTTCAGGACATTTACTTCAGGACATTTACTTCAGGACATTTACTTCAGGACATTTACTTCAGGACATTTACTTCAGGACATTTACTTCAGGACATTTACTTCAGGACATTTACTTCAGGACATTTACTTCAGGACATTTACTTCAGGACATTTACTTCAGGACATTTACTTCAGGACATTTACTTCAGGACATTTACTTCAGGACATTTACTTCAGGACATTAACTTCAGGACATTTACTTCAGGACATTAACTTCAGGACATTAACTTCAGGACATTAACTTCAGGACATTAACTTCAGGACATTAACTTCAGGACATTAACTTCAGGACATTAACTTCAGGACATTAACTTCAGGACATTAACTTCAGGACATTAACTTCAGGACATTAACTTCAGGACATTAACTTCAGGACATTAACTTCAGGACATTAACTTCAGGACATTAACTACAGGACATTAACTTCAGGACATTAACTTCAGGACATTAACTTCAGGACATTAACTTCAGGACATTAACTTCAGGACATTAACTTCAGGACATTAACTTCAGGACATTAACTTCAGGACATTAACTTCAGGACATTAACTTCAGGACATTAACTTCAGGACATTAACTTCAGGACATTAACTTCAGGACATTAACTTCAGGACATTAACTTCAGGACATTAACTTCAGGACATTAACTTCAGGACATTAACTTCAGGACATTAACTTCAGGACATTAACTTCAGGACATTAACTTCAGGACATTAACTTCAGGACATTAACTTCAGGACATTAACTTCAGGACATTAACTTCAGGACATTAACTTCAGGACATTAACTTCAGGACATTAACTTCAGGACATTAACTTCAGCACATTAACTTCAGGACATTAACTTCAGGACATTAACTTCAGGACATTAACTTCAGGACATTAACTTCAGGACATTAACTTCAGGACATTAACTTCAGGACATTAACTTCAGGACATTAACTTCAGGACATTAACTTCAGGACATTAACTTCAGGACATTAACTTCAGGACATTAACTTCAGGACATTAACTTCAGGACATTAACTTCAGGACATTAACTTCAGGACATTAACTTCAGGACATTAACTTCAGGACATTAACTTCAGGACATTAACTTCAGGACATTAACTTCAGGACATTAACTTCAGGACATTAACTTCAGGACATTAACTTCAGGACATTAACTTCAGGACATTAACTTCAGGACATTAACTTCAGGACATTAACTTCAGGACATTAACTTCAGGACATTAACTTCAGGACATTAACTTCAGGACATTAACTTCAGGACATTAATTTCAGGACATTAATTTCAGGACATTAATTTCAGGACATTAATTTCAGGATATTAATTTCCAAACATGTCTGGTTCTGTTTGCGACACGTCAATTTCAAGAAAATAATTTCAAGACGTTATCAAAACATTTCTGGTTCTGTTTGCGACACGTTAATTTCAAGACATTAATTTCAAAACATTTCTTTGAGCTTCTGTTTGCGACACGTTAATTTCAAGACAATAATTTCAAGACAATAATTTCAAGACAATAATTTCAAGACAATAATTTCAAGACAATAATTTCAAGACAATAATTTCAAGACAATAATTTCAAGGCATTCATTTCAGGACATTAATTTCAAGACAATAATTTCAGGACAATAATTTCAAGACATTTCTTTCATGTTCTGTTTGCGACTCGTCAATTTCAATATATTAATTTCCAACCATTTCAGGTTCTGTTTGCACACGTCAATTTCAAGAAATTAATTTCAAAGCATTACTTTCAAAACTTTTCTTTCAGGTTCTGTTTGCGACACGTCAATTTAAAGACAATAATTTCAAGACAATAACTTCAGGACATTAACTTCAGGACATTAACTTCAGGACATTAACTTCAGGACATTAACTTCAGGACATTAACTTCAGGACATTAACTTCAGGACATTAACTTCAGGACATTAACTTCAGGACATTAACTTCAGGACATTAACTTCAGGACATTAACTTCAGGACATTAACTTCAGGACATTAACTTCAGGACATTAACTTCAGGACATTAACTTCAGGACATTAACTTCAGGACATTAACTTCAGGACATTAACTTCAGGACATTAACTTCAGGACATTAACTTCAGGACATTAATTTCAGGACATTAATTTCAGGACATTAATTTCAGGATATTAATTTCCAAACATTTCTGGTTCTGTTTGCGACACGTCAATTTCAAGAAAATAATTTCAAGACATTATCAAAACATTTCTGGTTCTGTTTGTGACACGTTAATTTCAAGACATTAATTTCAAAACATTTCTTTGAGCTTCTGTTTGCGACACGTTAATTTCAAGACAATAATTTCAAGACAATAATTTCAAGACAATAATTTCAAGGCATTCATTTCAGGACATTAATTTCAAGACAATAATTTCAGGACAATAATTTCAAGACATTTCTTTCATGTTCTGTTTGCGACTCGTCAATTTCAATATATTAATTTCCAAACATTTCAGGTTCTGTTTGCACACGTCAATTTCAAGAAATTAATTTCAAAGCATTACTTTCAAAACTTTTCTTTCAGGTTCTGTTTGCGACACGTCAATTTCAAGACAATAACTTCAGGACATTAACTTCAGGACATTAACTTCAGGACATTAACTTCAGGACATTAACTTCAGGACATTAACTTCAGGACATTAACTTCAGGACATTAACTTCAGGACATTAACTTCAGGACATTAACTTCAGGACATTAACTTCAGGACATTAACTTCAGGACATTAACTTCAGGACATTAACTTCAGGACATTAACTTCAGGACATTAACTTCAGGACATTAACTTCAGGACATTAACTTCAGGACATTAACTTCAGGACATTAACTTCAGGACATTAACTTCAGGACATTAACTTCAGGACATTAACTTCAGGACATTAACTTCAGGACATTAACTTCAGGACATTAACTTCAGGACATTAACTTCAGGACATTAACTTCAGGACATTAATTTCAGGACATTAATTTCCAAACATTTCTGGTTCTGTTTGCGACACGTCAATTTCAAGAAAATAATTTCAAGACATTATCAAAACATTTCTGGTTCTGTTTGCGACACGATAATTTCAAGACATTAATTTCAAAACATTTCTTTGAGGTTCTGTTTGCGACACGTTAATTTCAAGACAATAATTTCAAGACAATAATTTCAAGACAATAATTTCAAGACAATAATTTCAAGACAATAATTTCAAGACAATAATTTCAAGACAATAATTTCAAGACAATAATTTCAAGACAATAATTTCAAGACAATAATTTCAAGGCATTCATTTCAGGACATTAATTTCAAGACAATAATTTCAGGACAATAATTTCAAGACATTTCTTTCATGTTCTGTTTGCGACTCGTCAATTTCAATATATTAATTTCAAAACATTTCAGGTTCTATTTGCACACGTCAATTTCAAGAAATTAATTTCAAAGCATTATTTTCAAAACTTTTCTTTCAGGTTCTGTTTGCGACACGTCAATTTCAGGACATTAATTTCAGGACATTAACTTCAGGACATTAACTTCAGGACATTAACTTCAGGACATTAACTTCAGGACATTAACTTCAGGACATTAACTTCAGGACATTAACTTCAGGACATTAACTTCAGGACATTAACTTCGGGACATTAACTTCGGGACATTAACTTCGGGACATTAACTTCGGGACATTAACTTCGGGACATTAACTTCGGGACATTAACTTCGGGACATTAACTTCGGGACATTAACTTCGGGACATTAACTTCGGGACATTAACTTCGGGACATTAACTTCGGGACATTAACTTCGGGACATTAACTTCGGGACATTAACTTCGGGACATTAACTTCGGGACATTAACTTCGGGACATTAACTTCGGGACATTAACTTCGGGACATTAACTTCGGGACATTAACTTCGGGACATTAACTTCGGGACATTAACTTCGGGACATTAACTTCGGGACATTAACTTCGGGACATTAACTTCGGGACATTAACTTCGGGACATTAACTTCGGGACATTAACTTCGGGACATTAACTTCGGGACATTTACTTCGGGACATTTACTTCGGGACATTTACTTCGGGACATTTACTTCGGGACATTTACTTCGGGACATTTACTTCGGGACATTTACTTCGGGACATTTACTTCGGGACATTTACTTCGGGACATTTACTTCGGGACATTTACTTCGGGACATTTACTTCGGGACATTTACTTCGGGACATTTACTTCGGGACATTTACTTCGGGACATTTACTTCGGGACATTTACTTCGGGACATTTACTTCGGGACATTTACTTCGGGACATTTACTTCGGGACATTTACTTCGGGACATTTACTTCGGGACATTTACTTCGGGACATTTACTTCGGGACATTTACTTCGGGACATTTACTTCGGGACATTTACTTCGGGACATTTACTTCGGGACATTTACTTCGGGACATTTACTTCAGGACATTTACTTCAGGACATTTACTTCAGGACATTTACTTCAGGACATTTACTTCAGGACATTTACTTCAGGACATTTACTTCAGGACATTAACTTCAGGACATTAACTTCAGGACATTAACTTCAGGACATTAACTTCAGGACATTAACTTCAGGACATTAACTTCAGGACATTAACTTCAGGACATTAACTTCAGGACATTAACTTCAGGACATTAACTTCAGGACATTAACTTCAGGACATTAACTTCAGGACATTAACTTCAGGACATTAACTTCAGGACATTAACTTCAGGACATTAACTTCAGGACATTAACTTCAGGACATTAACTTCAGGACATTAACTTCAGGACATTAACTTCAGGACATTAACTTCAGGACATTAACTTCAGGACATTAACTTCAGGACATTAACTTCAGGACATTAACTTCAGGACATTAACTTCAGGACATTAACTTCAGGACATTAACTTCAGGACATTAACTTCAGGACATTAACTTCAGGACATTAACTTCAGGACATTAACTTCAGGACATTAACTACAGGACATTAACTTCAGGACATTAACTTCAGGACATTAACTTCAGGACATTAACTTCAGGACATTAACTTCAGGACATTAACTTCAGGACATTAACTTCAGGACATTAACTTCAGGACATTAACTTCAGGACATTAACTTCAGGACATTAACTTCAGGACATTAACTTCAGGACATTAACTTCAGGACATTAACTTCAGGACATTAACTTCAGGACATTAACTTCAGGACATTAACTTCAGGACATTAACTTCAGGACATTAACTTCAGGACATTAACTTCAGGACATTAACTTCAGGACATTAACTTCAGGACATTAACTTCAGGACATTAACTTCAGGACATTAACTTCAGGACATTAACTTCAGGACATTAACTTCAGGACATTAACTTCAGGACATTAACTTCAGGACATTAACTTCAGGACATTAACTTCAGGACATTAACTTCAGGACATTAACTTCAGGACATTAACTTCAGGACATTAACTTCAGGACATTAATTTCAGGACATTAATTTCAGGACATTAATTTCAGGATATTAATTTCCAAACATTTCTGGTTCTGTTTGCGACACGTCAATTTCAAGAAAATAATTTCAAGACATTATCAAAACATTTCTGGTTCTGTTTGCGACACGTTAATTTCAAGACATTAATTTCAAAACATTTCTTTGAGCTTCTGTTTGCGACACGTTAATTTCAAGACAATAATTTCAAGACAATAATTTCAAGACAATAATTTCAAGACAATAATTTCAAGGCATTCATTTCAGGACATTAATTTCAAGACAATAATTTCAGGACAATAATTTCAAGACATTTCTTTCATGTTCTGTTTGCGACTCGTCAATTTCAATATATTAATTTCCAAACATTTCAGGTTCTGTTTGCACACGTCAATTTCAAGAAATTAATTTCTAAGCATTACTTTCAAAACTTTTCTTTCAGTTTCTGTTTGCAACACGTCAATTTAAAGACAATAACTTCAAGACATTAACTTCAGGACATTAACTTCAGGACATTAACTTCAGGACATTAACTTCAGGACATTAACTTCAGGACATTAACTTCAGGACATTAACTTCAGGACATTAACTTCAGGACATTAACTTCAGGACATTAACTTCAGGACATTAACTTCAGGACATTAACTTCAGGACATTAACTTCAGGACATTAACTTCAGGACATTAACTTCAGGACATTAACTTCAGGACATTAACTTCAGGACATTAACTTCAGGACATTAACTTCAGGACATTAACTTCAGGACATTAACTTCAGGACATTAACTTCAGGACATTAATTTCAGGACTTTAATTTCCAAACATTTCTGGTTCTGTTTGCGACACGTCAATTTCAAGAAAATAATTTCAAGACATTATCAAAACATTTCTGGTTCTGTTTGCGACACGTTAATTTCAAGACATTATTTTCAAAACATTTCTTTGAGGTTCTGTTTGCGACACGTTAATTTCAAGACAATAATTTCAAGACAATAATTTCAAGACAATAATTTCAAGACAATAATTTCAAGACAATAATTTCAAGACAATAATTTCAAGACAATAATTTCAAGACAATAATTTCAAGACAATAATTTCAAGACAATAATTTCAAGGCATTCATTTCAAGGCATTCATTTCAGGACATTAATTTCAAGACAATAATTTCAGGACAATAATTTCAAGACATTTCTTTCATGTTCTGTTTGCGACTCGTCAATTTCAATATATTAATTTCAAAACATTTCAGGTTCTGTTTGCACACGTCAATTTCAAGACATTAATTTCAAAGCATTACTTTCAAAACTTTTCTTTCAGCTTCTGTTTGCGACACGTCAATTTCAAGACATTAACTTCAGGACATTAACTTCAGGACATTAACTTCAGGACATTAACTTCAGGACATTAACTTCAGGACATTAACTTCAGGACATTAACTTCAGGACATTAACTTCAGGACATTAACTTCAGGACATTAACTTCAGGACATTAACTTCAGGACATTAACTTCAGGACATTAACTTCAGGACATTAACTTCAGGACATTAACTTCAGGACATTAACTTCAGGACATTAACTTCAGGACATTAACTTCAGGACATTAACTTCAGGACATTAACTTCAGGACATTAACTTCAGGACATTAACTTCAGGACATTAACTTCAGGACATTAACTTCAGGACATTAACTTCAGGACATTAACTTCAGGACATTAACTTCAGGACATTAACTTCAGGACATTAACTTCAGGACATTAACTTCAGGACATTAACTTCAGGACATTAACTTCAGGACATTAACTTCAGGACATTAACTTCAGGACATTAACTTCAGGACATTAACTTCAGGACATTAACTTCAGGACATTAACTTCAGGACATTAACTTCAGGACATTAACTTCAGGACATTAACTTCAGGACATTAACTTCAGGACATTAACTTCAGGACATTAACTTCAGGACATTAACTTCAGGACATTAACTTCAGGACATTAACTTCAGGACATTAACTTCAGGACATTAACTTCAGGACATTAACTTCAGGACATTAACTTCAGGACATTAACTTCAGGACATTAACTTCAGGACATTAACTTCAGGACATTAACTTCAGGACATTAATTTCAGGACATTAATTTCCAAACATTTCTGGTTCTGTTTGCGACACGTCAATTTCAAGAAAATAATTTCAAGACATTATCAAAACATTTCTGGTTCTGTTTGCGACACGATAATTTCAAGACATTAATTTCAAAACATTTCTTTGAGGTTCTGTTTGCGACACGTTAATTTCAAGACAATAATTTCAAGACAATAATTTCAAGACAATAATTTCAAGACAATAATTTCAAGACAATAATTTCAAGACAATAATTTCAAGACAATAATTTCAAGACAATAATTTCAAGACAATAATTTCAAGACAATAATTTCAAGACAATAATTTCAAGACAATAATTTCAAGGCATTCATTTCAGGACAATAATTTCAAGACATTTCTTTCATGTTCTGTTTGCGACTCGTCAATTTCAATATATTAATTTCAAAACATTTCAGGTTCTGTTTGCACACGTCAATTTCAAGAAATTAATTTCAAAGCATTACTTTCAGGTTCTGTTTGCGACACGTCAATTTCAGGACATTAACTTCAGGACATTAACTTCAGGACATTAACTTCAGGACATTAACTTCAGGACATTAACTTCAGGACATTAACTTCAGGACATTAACTTCAGGACATTAACTTCAGGACATTAACTTCAGGACATTAACTTCAGGACATTAACTTCAGGACATTAACTTCAGGACATTAACTTCAGGACATTAACTTCAGGACATTAACTTCAGGACATTAACTTCAGGACATTAACTTCAGGACATTAACTTCAGGACATTAACTTCAGGACATTAACTTCAGGACATTAACTTCAGGACATTAACTTCAGGACATTAACTTCAGGACATTAACTTCAGGACATTAACTTCAGGACATTAACTTCAGGACATTTACTTCAGGACATTAACTTCAGGACATTAACTTCAGGACATTAACTTCAGGACATTAACTTCAGGACATTAACTTCAGGACATTAACTTCAGGACATTAACTTCAGGACATTAACTTCAGGACATTAACTTCAGGACATTAACTTCAGGACATTTACTTCAGGACATTTACTTCAGGACATTTACTTCAGGACATTTACTTCAGGACATTTACTTCAGGACATTTACTTCAGGACATTTACTTCAGGACATTTACTTCAGGACATTTACTTCAGGACATTTACTTCAGGACATTTACTTCAGGACATTTACTTCAGGACATTTACTTCAGGACATTTACTTCAGGACATTTACTTCAGGACATTTACTTCAGGACATTTACTTCAGGACATTTACTTCAGGACATTTACTTCAGGACATTAACTTCAGGACATTAACTTCAGGACATTAACTTCAGGACATTAATTTCAGGACATTAATTTCAGGACATTAATTTCAGGATATTAATTTCCAAACATTTCTGGTTCTGTTTGCGACACGTCAATTTCAAGAAAATAATTTCAAGACATTATCAAAACATTTCTGGTTCTGTTTGCGACACGTTAATTTCAAGACAATAATTTCAAGACAATAATTTCAAGACAATAATTTCAAGGCATTCATTTCAGGACATTAACTTCAGGACATTAACTTCAGGACATTAACTTCAGGACATTAACTTCAGGACATTAACTTCAGGACATTAACTTCAGGACATTAATTTCAGGACATTAATTTCAGGACTTTAATTTCCAAACATTTCTGGTTCTGTTTGCGACACGTCAATTTCAAGAAAATAATTTCAAGACATTATCAAAACATTTCTGGTTCTGTTTGCGACACGTTAATTTCAAGACAATAATTTCAAGACAATAATTTCAAGACAATAATTTCAAGACAATAATTTCAAGACAATAATTTCAAGACAATAATTTCAAGACAATAATTTCAAGACAATAATTTCAAGACAATAATTTCAAGACAATAATTTCAAGACAATAATTTCAAGACAATAATTTCAAGACAATAATTTCAAGACAATAATTTCAAGACAATAATTTCAAGGCATTCATTTCAGGACATTAATTTCAAGACAATAATTTCAGGACAATAATTTCAAGACATTTCTTTCATGTTCTGTTTGCGACTCGTCAATTTCAATATATTAATTTCCAAACATTTCAGGTTCTGTTTGCACACGTCAATTTCAAGAAATTAATTTCAAAGCATTACTTTCAAAACTTTTCTTTCAGGTTCTGTTTGCGACACGTCAATTTAAAGACAATAATTTCAAGACAATAACTTCAGGACATTAACTTCAGGACATTAACTTCAGGACATTAACTTCAGGACATTAACTTCAGGACATTAACTTCAGGACATTAACTTCAGGACATGAACTTCAGGACATGAACTTCAGGACATGAACTTCAGGACATGAACTTCAGGACATTAACTTCAGGACATGAACTTCAGGACATTAACTTCAGGACATTAACTTCAGGACATTAACTTCAGGACATTAACTTCAGGACATTAACTTCAGGACATTAACTTCAGGACATTAACTTCAGGACATTAACTTCAGGACATTAACTTCAGGACATTAACTTCAGGACATTAACTTCAGGACATTAACTTCAGGACATTAACTTCAGGACATTAACTTCAGGACATTAACTTCAGGACATTAACTTCAGGACATTAACTTCAGGACATTAACTTCAGGACATTAACTTCAGGACATTAACTTCTGGACATTAACTTCTGGACATTAACTTCAGGACATTAACTTCAGGACATTAACTTCAGGACATTAACTTCAGGACATTAACTTCAGGACATTAACTTCAGGACATTAACTTCAGGACATTAACTTCAGGACATTAACTTCAGGACATTAACTTCAGGACATTAACTTCAGGACATTAACTTCAGGACATTAAGTTCAGGACATTAATTTCAGGACATTAATTTCAGGACTTTAATTTCCAAACATTTCTGGTTCTGTTTGCGACACGTCAATTTCAAGAAAATAATTTCAAGACATTATCAAAACATTTCTGGTTCTGTTTGCGACACGTTAATTTCAAGACATTAATTTCTAAACATTTCTTTGAGGTTCTGTTTACGACACATTAATTTCAAGACAATAATTTCAAGACAATAATTTCAAGACAATAATTTCAAGACAATAATTTCAAGACAATAATTTCAAGACAATAATTTCAAGACAATAATTTCAAGACAATAATTTCAAGACAATAATTTCAAGACAATAATTTCAAGACAATAATTTCAAGGCATTCATTTCAAGGCATTCTTTTCAGGACATTAATTTCAAGACAATAATTTCAGGACAATAATTTCAAGACATTTCTTTCATGTTCTGTTTGCGACTCGTCAATTTCAATATATTAATTTCAAAACATTTCAGGTTCTGTTTGCACACGTCAATTTCAAGACATTAATTTCAAAGCATTACTTTCAAAACTTTTCTTTCAGCTTCTGTTTGCGACACGTCAATTTCAAGACATTAACTTCAGGACATTAACTTCAGGACATTAACTTCAGGACATTAACTTCAGGACATTAACTTCAGGACATTAACTTCAGGACATTAACTTCAGGACATTAACTTCAGGACATTAACTTCAGGACATTAACTTCAGGACATTAACTTCAGGACATTAACTTCAGGACATTAACTTCAGGACATTAACTTCAGGACATTAACTTCAGGACATTAACTTCAGGACATTAACTTCAGGACATTAACTTCAGGACATTAACTTCAGGACATTAACTTCAGGACATTAACTTCAGGACATTAACTTCAGGACATTAACTTCAGGACATTAACTTCAGGACATTAACTTCAGGACATTAACTTCAGGACATTAACTTCAGGACATTAACTTCAGGACATTAACTTCAGGACATTAACTTCAGGACATTAACTTCAGGACATTAACTTCAGGACATTAACTTCAGGACATTAACTTCAGGACATTAACTTCAGGACATTAACTTCAGGACATTAACTTCAGGACATTAACTTCAGGACATTAACTTCAGGACATTAACTTCAGGACATTAACTTCAGGACATTAACTTCAGGACATTAACTTCAGGACATTAACTTCAGGACATTAACTTCAGGACATTAACTTCAGGACATTAACTTCAGGACATTAACTTCAGGACATTAACTTCAGGACATTAACTTCAGGACATTAACTTCAGGACATTAACTTCAGGACATTAACTTCAGGACATTAACTTCAGGACATTAACTTCAGGACATTAACTTCAGGACATTAACTTCAGGACATTAACTTCAGGACATTAACTTCAGGACATTAACTTCAGGACATTAACTTCAGGACATTAACTTCAGGACATTAACTTCAGGACATTAACTTCAGGACATTAACTTCAGGACATTAACTTCAGGACATTAACTTCAGGACATTAACTTCAGGACATTAACTTCAGGACATTAACTTCAGGACATTAACTTCAGGACATTAACTTCAGGACATTAACTTCAGGACATTAACTTCAGGACATTAACTTCAGGACATTAACTTCAGGACATTAACTTCAGGACATTAACTTCAGGACATTAACTTCAGGACATTAACTTCAGGACATTAACTTCAGGACATTAACTTCAGGACATTAACTTCAGGACATTAACTTCAGGACATTAACTTCAGGACATTAACTTCAGGACATTAACTTCAGGACATTAACTTCAGGACATTAACTTCAGGACATTAACTTCAGGACATTAACTTCAGGACATTAACTTCAGGACATTAACTTCAGGACATTAACTTCAGGACATTAACTTCAGGACATTAACTTCAGGACATTAACTTCAGGACATTAACTTCAGGACATTAACTTCAGGACATTAACTTCAGGACATTAACTTCAGGACATTAACTTCAGGACATTAACTTCAGGACATTAACTTCAGGACATTAACTTCAGGACATTAACTTCAGGACATTAACTTCAGGACATTAACTTCAGGACATTAACTTCAGGACATTAACTTCAGGACATTAACTTCAGGACATTAACTTCAGGACATTAACTTCAGGACATTAACTTCAGGACATTAACTTCAGGACATTAACTTCAGGACATTAACTTCAGGACATTAACTTCAGGACATTAACTTCAGGACATTAACTTCAGGACATTAACTTCAGGACATTAACTTCAGGACATTAACTTCAGGACATTAACTTCAGGACATTAACTTCAGGACATTAACTTCAGGACATTAACTTCAGGACATTAACTTCAGGACATTAACTTCAGGACATTAACTTCAGGACATTAACTTCAGGACATTAACTTCAGGACATTAACTTCAGGACATTAACTTCAGGACATTAACTTCAGGACATTAACTTCAGGACATTAACTTCAGGACATTAACTTCAGGACATTAACTTCAGGACATTAACTTCAGGACATTAACTTCAGGACATTAACTTCAGGACATTAACTTCAGGACATTAACTTCAGGACATTAACTTCAGGACATTAACTTCAGGACATTAACTTCAGGACATTAACTTCAGGACATTAACTTCAGGACATTAACTTCAGGACATTAACTTCAGGACATTAACTTCAGGACATTAACTTCAGGACATTAACTTCAGGACATTAACTTCAGGACATTAACTTCAGGACATTAACTTCAGGACATTAACTTCAGGACATTAACTTCAGGACATTAACTTCAGGACATTAACTTCAGGACATTAACTTCAGGACATTAACTTCAGGACATTAACTTCAGGACATTAACTTCAGGACATTAACTTCAGGACATTAACTTCAGGACATTAACTTCAGGACATTAACTTCAGGACATTAACTTCAGGACATTAACTTCAGGACATTAACTTCAGGACATTAACTTCAGGACATTAACTTCAGGACATTAACTTCAGGACATTAACTTCAGGACATTAACTTCAGGACATTAACTTCAGGACATTAACTTCAGGACATTAACTTCAGGACATTAACTTCAGGACATTAACTTCAGGACATTAACTTCAGGACATTAACTTCAGGACATTAACTTCAGGACATTAACTTCAGGACATTAACTTCAGGACATTAACTTCAGGACATTAACTTCAGGACATTAACTTCAGGACATTAACTTCAGGACATTAACTTCAGGACATTAACTTCAGGACATTAACTTCAGGACATTAACTTCAGGACATTAACTTCAGGACATTAACTTCAGGACATTAACTTCAGGACATTAACTTCAGGACATTAACTTCAGGACATTAACTTCAGGACATTAACTTCAGGACATTAACTTCAGGACATTAACTTCAGGACATTAACTTCAGGACATTAACTTCAGGACATTAACTTCAGGACATTAACTTCAGGACATTAACTTCAGGACATTAACTTCAGGACATTAACTTCAGGACATTAACTTCAGGACATTAACTTCAGGACATTAACTTCAGGACATTAACTTCAGGACATTAACTTCAGGACATTAACTTCAGGACATTAACTTCAGGACATTAACTTCAGGACATTAACTTCAGGACATTAACTTCAGGACATTAACTTCAGGACATTAACTTCAGGACATTAACTTCAGGACATTAACTTCAGGACATTAACTTCAGGACATTAACTTCAGGACATTAACTTCAGGACATTAACTTCAGGACATTAACTTCAGGACATTAACTTCAGGACATTAACTTCAGGACATTAACTTCAGGACATTAACTTCAGGACATTAACTTCAGGACATTAACTTCAGGACATTAACTTCAGGACATTAACTTCAGGACATTAACTTCAGGACATTAACTTCAGGACATTAACTTCAGGACATTAACTTCAGGACATTAACTTCAGGACATTAATTTCAGGACATTAATTTCAGGACATTAATTTCAGGACATTAATTTCAGGATATTAATTTCCAAACATTTCTGGTTCTGTTTGCGACATGTCAATTTTGAAGAAAATAATTTCAAGACATTATCAAAACATTTCTGGTTCTGTTTGCGACACGTTAATTTCAAGGACATTTACTTCAGGACATTTACTTCAGGACATTTACTTCAGGACATTAACTTCAGGACATTAACTTCAGGACATTAACTTCAGGACATTAACTTCAGGACATTAACTTCAGGACATTAACTTCAGGACATTAACTTCAGGACATTAACTTCAGGACATTAACTTCAGGACATTAACTTCAGGACATTAACTTCAGGACATTAACTTCAGGACATTAACTTCAGGACATTAACTTCAGGACATTAACTTCAGGACATTAACTTCAGGACATTAACTTCAGGACATTAACTTCAGGACATTAACTTCAGGACATTAACTTCAGGACATTAACTTCAGGACATTAAGTTCAGGACATTAATTTCAGGACATTAATTTCAGGACTTTAATTTCCAAACATTTCTGGTTCTGTTTGCGACACGTCAATTTCAAGAAAATAATTTCAAGACATTATCAAAACATTTCTGGTTCTGTTTGCGACACGTTAATTTCAAGACATTAATTTCTAAACATTTCTTTGAGGTTCTGTTTACGACACATTAATTTCAAGACAATAATTTCAAGACAATAATTTCAAGACAATAATTTCAAGACAATAATTTCAAGACAATAATTTCAAGACAATAATTTCAAGACAATAATTTCAAGACAATAATTTCAAGACAATAATTTCAAGACAATAATTTCAAGACAATAATTTCAAGACAATAATTTCAAGGCATTCATTTCAAGGCATTCTTTTCAGGACATTAATTTCAAGACAATAATTTCAGGACAATAATTTCAAGACATTTCTTTCATGTTCTGTTTGCGACTCGTCAATTTCAATATATTAATTTCAAAACATTTCAGGTTCTGTTTGCACACGTCAATTTCAAGACATTAATTTCAAAGCATTACTTTCAAAACTTTTCTTTCAGCTTCTGTTTGCGACACGTCAATTTCAAGACATTAACTTCAGGACATTAACTTCAGGACATTAACTTCAGGACATTAACTTCAGGACATTAACTTCAGGACATTAACTTCAGGACATTAACTTCAGGACATTAACTTCAGGACATTAACTTCAGGACATTAACTTCAGGACATTAACTTCAGGACATTAACTTCAGGACATGAACTTCAGGACATGAACTTCAGGACATTAACTTCAGGACATTAACTTCAGGACATTTATTTCAGGACATTTACTTCAGGACATTTACTTCAGGACATTTACTTCAGGACATTTACTTCAGGACATTTACTTCAGGACATTTACTTCAGGACATTAACTTCAGGACATTAACTTCAGGACATTTACTTCAGGACATTTACTTCAGGACATTAACTTCAGGACATTAACTTCAGGACATTAATTTCAGGATATTAATTTCCAAACATTTCTGGTTCTGTTTGCGACACGTCAATTTCAAGAAAATAATTTCAAGACATTATCAAAACATTTCTGGTTCTGTTTGCGACACGTTAATTTCAAGACATTAATTTCAAAACATTTCTTTGAGCTTCTGTTTGCGACACGTTAATTTCAAGACAATAATTTCAAGACAATAATTTCAAGACAATAATTTCAAGACAATAATTTCAAGACAATAATTTCAAGACAATAATTTCAAGGCATTCATTTCAGGACATTAATTTCAAGACAATAATTTCAGGACAATAATTTCAAGACATTTCTTTCATGTTCTGTTTGCGACTCGTCAATTTCAATATATTAATTTCCGAACATTTCAGGTTCTGTTTGCACACGTCAATTTCAAGAAATTAATTTCAAAGCATTACTTTCAAAACTTTTCTTTCAGGTTCTGTTTGCGAAACGTCAATTTAAAGACAATAATTTCAAGACAATAACTTCAGGACATTAACTTCAGGACATTAACTTCAGGACATTAACTTCAGGACATTAACTTCAGGACATTAACTTCAGGACATTAACTTCAGGACATTAACTTCAGGACATTAACTTCAGGACATTAACTTCAGGACATTAACTTCAGGACATTAACTTCAGGACATTAACTTCAGGACATTAACTTCAGGACATTAACTTCAGGACATTAACTTCAGGACATTAACTTCAGGACATTAACTTCAGGACATTAACTTCAGGACATTAACTTCAGGACATTAACTTCAGGACATTAACTTCAGGACATTAACTTCAGGACATTAACTTCAGGACATTAACTTCAGGACATTAACTTCAGGACATTAACTTCAGGACATTAACTTCAGGACATTAACTTCAGGACATTAACTTCAGGACATTAACTTCAGGACATTAACTTCAGGACATTAACTTCAGGACATTAACTTCAGGACATTAACTTCAGGACATTAACTTCAGGACATTAACTTCAGGACATTAACTTCAGGACATTAACTTCAGGACATTAACTTCAGGACATTAACTTCAGGACATTAACTTCAGGACATTAACTTCAGGACATTAACTTCAGGACATTAACTTCAGGACATTAACTTCAGGACATTAACTTCAGGACATTAACTTCAGGACATTAACTTCAGGACATTAACTTCAGGACATTAACTTCAGGACATTAACTTCAGGACATTAACTTCAGGACATTAACTTCAGGACATTAACTTCAGGACATTAACTTCAGGACATTAACTTCAGGACATTAACTTCAGGACATTAACTTCAGGACATTAACTTCAGGACATTAACTTCAGGACATTAACTTCAGGACATTAACTTCAGGACATTAACTTCAGGACATTAACTTCAGGACATTAACTTCAGGACATTAACTTCAGGACATTAACTTCAGGACATTAACTTCAGGACATTAACTTCAGGACATTAACTTCAGGACATTAACTTCAGCACATTAACTTCAGGACATTAACTTCAGGACATTAACTTCAGGACATTAACTTCAGGACATTAACTTCAGGACATTAACTTCAGGACATTAACTTCAGGACATTAACTTCAGGACATTAACTTCAGGACATTAACTTCAGGACATTAACTTCAGGACATTAACTTCAGGACATTAACTTCAGGACATTAACTTCAGGACATTAACTTCAGGACATTAACTTCAGGACATTAACTTCAGGACATTAACTTCAGGACATTAACTTCAGGACATTAACTTCAGGACATTAACTTCAGGACATTAACTTCAGGACATTAACTTCAGGACATTAACTTCAGGACATTAACTTCAGGACATTAACTTCAGGACATTAACTTCAGGACATTAACTTCAGGACATTAACTTCAGGACATTAACTTCAGGACATTAACTTCAGGACATTAACTTCAGGACATTAACTTCAGGACATTAACTTCAGGACATTAACTTCAGGACATTAACTTCAGGACATTAACTTCAAGACATTAACTTCAAGACATTAACTTCAAGACATTAACTTCAGGTTCCGTTTGCGACACGTTAATTTCAAGACATTAACTTCAGGTTCCATTTGCGACACGTTAACTTCAAGACAATAATTTCAAGACAATAACTTCAGGACATTAACTTCAGGACATTAACTTCAGGACATTAACTTCAGGACATTAACTTCAGGACATTAACTTCAGGACATTAACTTCAGGACATTAACTTCAGGACATTAACTTCAGGACATTAACTTCAGGACATTAACTTCAGGACATTAACTTCAGGACATTAACTTCAGGACATTAACTTCAGGACATTAACTTCAGGACATTAACTTCAGGACATTAACTTCAGGACATTAACTTCAGGACATTAACTTCAGGACATTAACTTCAGGACATTAACTTCAGGACATTAACTTCAGGACATTAACTTCAGGACATGAACTTCAGGACATGAACTTCAGGACATTAACTTCAGGACATTAACTTCAGGACATTTATTTCAGGACATTTACTTCAGGACATTTACTTCAGGACATTTACTTCAGGACATTTACTTCAGGACATTTACTTCAGGACATTTACTTCAGGACATTAACTTCAGGACATTAACTTCAGGACATTTACTTCAGGACATTTACTTCAGGACATTAACTTCAGGACATTAACTTCAGGACATTAATTTCAGGATATTAATTTCCAAACATTTCTGGTTCTGTTTGCGACACGTCAATTTCAAGAAAATAATTTCAAGACATTATCAAAACATTTCTGGTTCTGTTTGCGACACGTTAATTTCAAGACATTAATTTCAAAACATTTCTTTGAGCTTCTGTTTGCGACACGTTAATTTCAAGACAATAATTTCAAGACAATAATTTCAAGACAATAATTTCAAGACAATAATTTCAAGACAATAATTTCAAGACAATAATTTCAAGGCATTCATTTCAGGACATTAATTTCAAGACAATAATTTCAGGACAATAATTTCAAGACATTTCTTTCATGTTCTGTTTGCGACTCGTCAATTTCAATATATTAATTTCAAAACATTTCAGGTTCTGTTTGCACACGTCAATTTCAAGAAATTAATTTCAAAGCATTATTTTCAAAACTTTTCTTTCAGGTTCTGTTTGCGACACGTCAATTTCAGGACATTAACTTCAGGACATTAACTTCAGGACATTAACTTCAGGACATTAACTTCAGGACATTAACTTCAGGACATTAACTTCAGGACATTAACTTCAGGACATTAACTTCAGGACATTAACTTCAGGACATTAACTTCAGGACATTAACTTCAGGACATTAACTTCAGGACATTAACTTCAGGACATTAACTTCAGGACATTAACTTCAGGACATTAACTTCAGGACATTAACTTCAGGACATTAACTTCAGGACATTAACTTCAGGACATTAACTTCAGGACATTAACTTCAGGACATTAACTTCAGGACATTAACTTCAGGACATTAACTTCAGGACATTAACTTCAGGACATTTACTTCAGGACATTTACTTCAGGACATTTACTTCAGGACATTAACTTCAGGACATTAACTTCAGGACATTAACTTCAGGACATTAACTTCAGGACATTAACTTCAGGACATTAACTTCAGGACATTAACTTCAGGACATTAACTTCAGGACATTTACTTCAGGACATTTACTTCAGGACATTTACTTCAGGACATTTACTTCAGGACATTTACTTCAGGACATTTACTTCAGGACATTTACTTCAGGACATTTACTTCAGGACATTTACTTCAGGACATTTACTTCAGGACATTTACTTCAGGACATTTACTTCAGGACATTTACTTCAGGACATTTACTTCAGGACATTTACTTCAGGACATTTACTTCAGGACATTTACTTCAGGACATTTACTTCAGGACATTAACTTCAGGACATTAACTTCAGGACATTAACTTCAGGACATTAATTTCAGGACATTAATTTCAGGACATTAATTTCAGGATATTAATTTCCAAACATTTCTGGTTCTGTTTGCGACACGTCAATTTCAAGAAAATAATTTCAAGACATTATCAAAACATTTCTGGTTCTGTTTGCGACACGTTAATTTCAAGACAATAATTTCAAGACAATAATTTCAAGACAATAATTTCAAGGCATTCATTTCAGGACATTAACTTCAGGACATTAACTTCAGGACATTAACTTCAGGACATTAACTTCAGGACATTAACTTCAGGACATTAACTTCAGGACATTAATTTCAGGACATTAATTTCAGGACTTTAATTTCCAAACATTTCTGGTTCTGTTTGCGACACGTCAATTTCAAGAAAATAATTTCAAGACATTATCAAAACATTTCTGGTTCTGTTTGCGACACGTTAATTTCAAGACAATAATTTCAAGACAATAATTTCAAGACAATAATTTCAAGACAATAATTTCAAGACAATAATTTCAAGACAATAATTTCAAGACAATAATTTCAAGACAATAATTTCAAGACAATAATTTCAAGACAATAATTTCAAGACAATAATTTCAAGACAATAATTTCAAGACAATAATTTCAAGACAATAATTTCAAGACAATAATTTCAAGGCATTCATTTCAGGACATTAATTTCAAGACAATAATTTCAGGACAATAATTTCAAGACATTTCTTTCATGTTCTGTTTGCGACTCGTCAATTTCAATATATTAATTTCCAAACATTTCAGGTTCTGTTTGCACACGTCAATTTCAAGAAATTAATTTCAAAGCATTACTTTCAAAACTTTTCTTTCAGGTTCTGTTTGCGACACGTCAATTTAAAGACAATAATTTCAAGACAATAACTTCAGGACATTAACTTCAGGACATTAACTTCAGGACATTAACTTCAGGACATTAACTTCAGGACATTAACTTCAGGACATTAACTTCAGGACATTAACTTCAGGACATGAACTTCAGGACATGAACTTCAGGACATGAACTTCAGGACATGAACTTCAGGACATTAACTTCAGGACATGAACTTCAGGACATTAACTTCAGGACATTAACTTCAGGACATTAACTTCAGGACATTAACTTCAGGACATTAACTTCAGGACATTAACTTCAGGACATTAACTTCAGGACATTAACTTCAGGACATTAACTTCAGGACATTAACTTCAGGACATTAACTTCAGGACATTAACTTCAGGACATTAACTTCAGGACATTAACTTCAGGACATTAACTTCAGGACATTAACTTCAGGACATTAACTTCAGGACATTAACTTCAGGACATTAACTTCAGGACATTAACTTCTGGACATTAACTTCTGGACATTAACTTCAGGACATTAACTTCAGGACATTAACTTCAGGACATTAACTTCAGGACATTAACTTCAGGACATTAACTTCAGGACATTAACTTCAGGACATTAACTTCAGGACATTAACTTCAGGACATTAACTTCAGGACATTAACTTCAGGACATTAACTTCAGGACATTAAGTTCAGGACATTAATTTCAGGACATTAATTTCAGGACTTTAATTTCCAAACATTTCTGGTTCTGTTTGCGACACGTCAATTTCAAGAAAATAATTTCAAGACATTATCAAAACATTTCTGGTTCTGTTTGCGACACGTTAATTTCAAGACATTAATTTCTAAACATTTCTTTGAGGTTCTGTTTACGACACATTAATTTCAAGACAATAATTTCAAGACAATAATTTCAAGACAATAATTTCAAGACAATAATTTCAAGACAATAATTTCAAGACAATAATTTCAAGACAATAATTTCAAGACAATAATTTCAAGACAATAATTTCAAGACAATAATTTCAAGACAATAATTTCAAGGCATTCATTTCAAGGCATTCTTTTCAGGACATTAATTTCAAGACAATAATTTCAGGACAATAATTTCAAGACATTTCTTTCATGTTCTGTTTGCGACTCGTCAATTTCAATATATTAATTTCAAAACATTTCAGGTTCTGTTTGCACACGTCAATTTCAAGACATTAATTTCAAAGCATTACTTTCAAAACTTTTCTTTCAGCTTCTGTTTGCGACACGTCAATTTCAAGACATTAACTTCAGGACATTAACTTCAGGACATTAACTTCAGGACATTAACTTCAGGACATTAACTTCAGGACATTAACTTCAGGACATTAACTTCAGGACATTAACTTCAGGACATTAACTTCAGGACATTAACTTCAGGACATTTACTTCAAGACATTTACTTCAGGACATTTACTTCAGGACATTTACTTCAGGACATTTACTTCAGGACATTTACTTCAGGACATTTACTTCAGGACATTTACTTCAGGACATTTACTTCAGGACATTTACTTCAGGACATTTACTTCAGGACATTTACTTCAGGACATTTACTTCAGGACATTTACTTCAGGACATTTACTTCAGGACATTTACTTCAGGACATTTACTTCAGGACATTTACTTCAGGACATTTACTTCAGGACATTTACTTCAGGACATTTACTTCAGGACATTTACTTCAGGACATTAACTTCAGGACATTAACTTCAGGACATTTACTTCAGGACATTTACTTCAGGACATTTACTTCAGGACATTTACTTCAGGACATTTACTTCAGGACATTTACTTCAGGACATTTACTTCAGGACATTTACTTCAGGACATTTACTTCAGGACATTTACTTCAGGACATTTACTTCAGGACATTTACTTCAGGACATTTACTTCAGGACATTTACTTCAGGACATTAACTTCAGGACATTAACTTCAGGACATTAACTTCAGGACATTAACTTCAGGACATTAACTTCAGGACATTAACTTCAGGACATTAACTTCAGGACATTAATTTCAGGACATTAATTTCAGGACATTAATTTCAGGATATTAATTTCCAAACATTTCTGGTTCTGTTTGCGACACGTCAATTTTAAGAAAATAATTTCAAGACATTATCAAAACATTTCTGGTTCTGTTTGCGACACGTTAATTTCAAGACATTAATTTCAAAACATTTCTTTGAGCTTCTGTTTGCGACACGTTAATTTCAAGACAATAATTTCAAGACAATAATTTCAAGACAATAATTTCAAGGCATTCATTTCAGGACATTAATTTCAAGACAATAATTTCAGGACAATAATTTCAAGACATTTCTTTCATGTTCTGTTTGCGACTCGTCAATTTCAATATATTAATTTCCAAACATTTCAGGTTCTGTTTGCACACGTCAATTTCAAGAAATTAATTTCAAAGCATTACTTTCAAAACTTTTCTTTCAGGTTCTGTTTGCGACACGTCAATTTCAAGACAATAATTTCAAGACAATAACTTCAGGACATTAACTTCAGGACATTAACTTCAGGACATTAACTTCAGGACATTAACTTCAGGACATTAACTTCAGGACATTAACTTCAGGACATTAACTTCAGGACATTAACTTCAGGACATTAACTTCAGGACATTAACTTCAGGACATTAACTTCAGGACATTAACTTCAGGACATTAACTTCAGGACATTAACTTCAGGACATTAACTTCAGGACATTAACTTCAGGACATTAACTTCAGGACATTAACTTCAGGACATTAACTTCAGGACATTAACTTCAGGACATTAACTTCAGGACATTAACTTCAGGACATTAACTTCAGGACATTAACTTCAGGACATTAACTTCAGGACATTAACTTCAGGACATTAACTTCAGGACATTAACTTCAGGACATTAACTTCAGGACATTAACTTCAGGACATTAACTTCAGGACATTAACTTCAGGACATTAACTTCAGGACATTAACTTCAGGACATTAACTTCAGGACATTAACTTCAGGACATTAACTTCAGGACATTAACTTCAGGACATTAACTTCAGGACATTAACTTCAGGACATTAACTTCAGGACATTAACTTCAGGACATTAACTTCAGGACATTAACTTCAGGACATTAACTTCAGGACATTAACTTCAGGACATTAACTTCAGGACATTAACTTCAGGACATTAACTTCAGGACATTAACTTCAGGACATTAACTTCAGGACATTAACTTCAGGACATTAACTTCAGGACATTAACTTCAGGACATTAACTTCAGGACATTAACTTCAGGACATTAACTTCAGGACATTAACTTCAGGACATTAACTTCAGGACATTAACTTCAGGACATTAACTTCAGGACATTAACTTCAGGACATTAACTTCAGGACATTAACTTCAGGACATTAACTTCAGGACATTAACTTCAGGACATTAACTTCAGGACATTAACTTCAGGACATTAACTTCAGGACATTAACTTCAGGACATTAACTTCAGGACATTAACTTCAGGACATTAACTTCAGGACATTAACTTCAGGACATTAACTTCAGGACATTAACTTCAGGACATTAACTTCAGGACATTAACTTCAGGACATTAACTTCAGGACATTAACTTCAGGACATTAACTTCAGGACATTAACTTCAGGACATTAACTTCAGGACATTAACTTCAGGACATTAACTTCAGGACATTAACTTCAGGACATTAACTTCAGGACATTAACTTCAGGACATTAACTTCAGGACATTAACTTCAGGACATTAACTTCAGGACATTAACTTCAGGACATTAACTTCAGGACATTAACTTCAGGACATTAACTTCAGGACATTAACTTCAGGACATTAACTTCAGGACATTAACTTCAGGACATTAACTTCAGGACATTAACTTCAGGACATTAACTTCAGGACATTAACTTCAGGACATTAACTTCAGGACATTAACTTCAGGACATTAACTTCAGGACATTAACTTCAGGACATTAACTTCAGGACATTAACTTCAGGACATTAACTTCAGGACATTAACTTCAGGACATTAACTTCAGGACATTAACTTCAGGACATTAACTTCAGGACATTAACTTCAGGACATTAACTTCAGGACATTAACTTCAGGACATTAACTTCAGGACATTAACTTCAGGACATTAACTTCAGGACATTAACTTCAGGACATTAACTTCAGGACATTAACTTCAGGACATTAACTTCAGGACATTAACTTCAGGACATTAACTTCAGGACATTAACTTCAGGACATTAACTTCAGGACATTAACTTCAGGACATTAACTTCAGGACATTAACTTCAGGACATTAACTTCAGGACATTAACTTCAGGACATTAACTTCAGGACATTAACTTCAGGACATTAACTTCAGGACATTAACTTCAGGACATTAACTTCAGGACATTAACTTCAGGACATTAACTTCAGGACATTAACTTCAGGACATTAACTTCAGGACATTAACTTCAGGACATTAACTTCAGGACATTAACTTCAGGACATTAACTTCAGGACATTAACTTCAGGACATTAACTTCAGGACATTAACTTCAGGACATTAACTTCAGGACATTAACTTCAGGACATTAACTTCAGGACATTAACTTCAGGACATTAACTTCAGGACATTAACTTCAGGACATTAACTTCAGGACATTAACTTCAGGACATTAACTTCAGGACATTAACTTCAGGACATTAACTTCAGGACATTAACTTCAGGACATTAACTTCAGGACATTAACTTCAGGACATTAACTTCAGGACATTAACTTCAGGACATTAACTTCAGGACATTAACTTCAGGACATTAACTTCAGGACATTAACTTCAGGACATTAACTTCAGGACATTAACTTCAGGACATTAACTTCAGGACATTAACTTCAGGACATTAACTTCAGGACATTAACTTCAGGACATTAACTTCAGGACATTAACTTCAGGACATTAACTTCAGGACATTAACTTCAGGACATTAACTTCAGGACATTAACTTCAGGACATTAACTTCAGGACATTAACTTCAGGACATTAACTTCAGGACATTAACTTCAGGACATTAACTTCAGGACATTAACTTCAGGACATTAACTTCAGGACATTAACTTCAGGACATTAACTTCAGGACATTAACTTCAGGACATTAACTTCAGGACATTAACTTCAGGACATTAACTTCAGGACATTAACTTCAGGACATTAACTTCAGGACATTAACTTCAGGACATTAACTTCAGGACATTAACTTCAGGACATTAACTTCAGGACATTAACTTCAGGACATTAACTTCAGGACATTAACTTCAGGACATTAACTTCAGGACATTAACTTCAGGACATTAACTTCAGGACATTAACTTCAGGACATTAACTTCAGGACATTAACTTCAGGACATTAACTTCAGGACATTAACTTCAGGACATTAACTTCAGGACATTAACTTCAGGACATTAACTTCAGGACATTAACTTCAGGACATTAACTTCAGGACATTAACTTCAGGACATTAACTTCAGGACATTAACTTCAGGACATTAACTTCAGGACATTAACTTCAGGACATTAACTTCAGGACATTAACTTCAGGACATTAACTTCAGGACATTAACTTCAGGACATTAACTTCAGGACATTAACTTCAGGACATTAACTTCAGGACATTAACTTCAGGACATTAACTTCAGGACATTAACTTCAGGACATTAACTTCAGGACATTAACTTCAGGACATTAACTTCAGGACATTAACTTCAGGACATTAACTTCAGGACATTAACTTCAGGACATTAACTTCAGGACATTAACTTCAGGACATTAACTTCAGGACATTAACTTCAGGACATTAACTTCAGGACATTAACTTCAGGACATTAACTTCAGGACATTAACTTCAGGACATTAACTTCAGGACATTAACTTCAGGACATTAACTTCAGGACATTAACTTCAGGACATTAACTTCAGGACATTAACTTCAGGACATTAACTTCAGGACATTAACTTCAGGACATTAACTTCAGGACATTAACTTCAGGACATTAACTTCAGGACATTAACTTCAGGACATTAACTTCAGGACATTAACTTCAGGACATTAACTTCAGGACATTAACTTCAGGACATTAACTTCAGGACATTAACTTCAGGACATTAACTTCAGGACATTAACTTCAGGACATTAACTTCAGGACATTAACTTCAGGACATTAACTTCAGGACATTAACTTCAGGACATTAACTTCAGGACATTAACTTCAGGACATTAACTTCAGGACATTAACTTCAGGACATTAACTTCAGGACATTAACTTCAGGACATTAACTTCAGGACATTAACTTCAGGACATTAACTTCAGGACATTAACTTCAGGACATTAACTTCAGGACATTAACTTCAGGACATTAACTTCAGGACATTAACTTCAGGACATTAACTTCAGGACATTAACTTCAGGACATTAACTTCAGGACATTAACTTCAGGACATTAACTTCAGGACATTAACTTCAGGACATTAACTTCAGGACATTAACTTCAGGACATTAACTTCAGGACATTAACTTCAGGACATTAACTTCAGGACATTAACTTCAGGACATTAACTTCAGGACATTAACTTCAGGACATTAACTTCAGGACATTAACTTCAGGACATTAACTTCAGGACATTAACTTCAGGACATTAACTTCAGGACATTAACTTCAGGACATTAACTTCAGGACATTAACTTCAGGACATTAACTTCAGGACATTAACTTCAGGACATTAACTTCAGGACATTAACTTCAGGACATTAACTTCAGGACATTAACTTCAGGACATTAACTTCAGGACATTAACTTCAGGACATTAACTTCAGGACATTAACTTCAGGACATTAACTTCAGGACATTAACTTCAGGACATTAACTTCAGGACATTAACTTCAGGACATTAACTTCAGGACATTAACTTCAGGACATTAACTTCAGGACATTAACTTCAGGACATTAACTTCAGGACATTAACTTCAGGACATTAACTTCAGGACATTAACTTCAGGACATTAACTTCAGGACATTAACTTCAGGACATTAACTTCAGGACATTAACTTCAGGACATTAACTTCAGGACATTAACTTCAGGACATTAACTTCAGGACATTAACTTCAGGACATTAACTTCAGGACATTAACTTCAGGACATTAACTTCAGGACATTAACTTCAGGACATTAACTTCAGGACATTAACTTCAGGACATTAACTTCAGGACATTAACTTCAGGACATTAACTTCAGGACATTAACTTCAGGACATTAACTTCAGGACATTAACTTCAGGACATTAACTTCAGGACATTAACTTCAGGACATTAACTTCAGGACATTAACTTCAGGACATTAACTTCAGGACATTAACTTCAGGACATTAACTTCAGGACATTAACTTCAGGACATTAACTTCAGGACATTAACTTCAGGACATTAACTTCAGGACATTAACTTCAGGACATTAACTTCAGGACATTAACTTCAGGACATTAACTTCAGGACATTAACTTCAGGACATTAACTTCAGGACATTAACTTCAGGACATTAACTTCAGGACATTAACTTCAGGACATTAACTTCAGGACATTAACTTCAGGACATTAACTTCAGGACATTAACTTCAGGACATTAACTTCAGGACATTAACTTCAGGACATTAACTTCAGGACATTAACTTCAGGACATTAACTTCAGGACATTAACTTCAGGACATTAACTTCAGGACATTAACTTCAGGACATTAACTTCAGGACATTAACTTCAGGACATTAACTTCAGGACATTAACTTCAGGACATTAACTTCAGGACATTAACTTCAGGACATTAACTTCAGGACATTAACTTCAGGACATTAACTTCAGGACATTAACTTCAGGACATTAACTTCAGGACATTAACTTCAGGACATTAACTTCAGGACATTAACTTCAGGACATTAACTTCAGGACATTAACTTCAGGACATTAACTTCAGGACATTAACTTCAGGACATTAACTTCAGGACATTAACTTCAGGACATTAACTTCAGGACATTAACTTCAGGACATTAACTTCAGGACATTAACTTCAGGACATTAACTTCAGGACATTAACTTCAGGACATTAACTTCAGGACATTAACTTCAGGACATTAACTTCAGGACATTAACTTCAGGACATTAACTTCAGGACATTAACTTCAGGACATTAACTTCAGGACATTAACTTCAGGACATTAACTTCAGGACATTAACTTCAGGACATTAACTTCAGGACATTAACTTCAGGACATTAACTTCAGGACATTAACTTCAGGACATTAACTTCAGGACATTAACTTCAGGACATTAACTTCAGGACATTAACTTCAGGACATTAACTTCAGGACATTAACTTCAGGACATTAACTTCAGGACATTAACTTCAGGACATTAACTTCAGGACATTAACTTCAGGACATTAACTTCAGGACATTAACTTCAGGACATTAACTTCAGGACATTAACTTCAGGACATTAACTTCAGGACATTAACTTCAGGACATTAACTTCAGGACATTAACTTCAGGACATTAACTTCAGGACATTAACTTCAGGACATTAACTTCAGGACATTAACTTCAGGACATTAACTTCAGGACATTAACTTCAGGACATTAACTTCAGGACATTAACTTCAGGACATTAACTTCAGGACATTAACTTCAGGACATTAACTTCAGGACATTAACTTCAGGACATTAACTTCAGGACATTAACTTCAGGACATTAACTTCAGGACATTAACTTCAGGACATTAACTTCAGGACATTAACTTCAGGACATTAACTTCAGGACATTAACTTCAGGACATTAACTTCAGGACATTAACTTCAGGACATTAACTTCAGGACATTAACTTCAGGACATTAACTTCAGGACATTAACTTCAGGACATTAACTTCAGGACATTAACTTCAGGACATTAACTTCAGGACATTAACTTCAGGACATTAACTTCAGGACATTAACTTCAGGACATTAACTTCAGGACATTAACTTCAGGACATTAACTTCAGGACATTAACTTCAGGACATTAACTTCAGGACATTAACTTCAGGACATTAACTTCAGGACATTAACTTCAGGACATTAACTTCAGGACATTAACTTCAGGACATTAACTTCAGGACATTAACTTCAGGACATTAACTTCAGGACATTAACTTCAGGACATTAACTTCAGGACATTAACTTCAGGACATTAACTTCAGGACATTAACTTCAGGACATTAACTTCAGGACATTAACTTCAGGACATTAACTTCAGGACATTAACTTCAGGACATTAACTTCAGGACATTAACTTCAGGACATTAACTTCAGGACATTAACTTCAGGACATTAACTTCAGGACATTAACTTCAGGACATTAACTTCAGGACATTAACTTCAGGACATTAACTTCAGGACATTAACTTCAGGACATTAACTTCAGGACATTAACTTCAGGACATTAACTTCAGGACATTAACTTCAGGACATTAACTTCAGGACATTAACTTCAGGACATTAACTTCAGGACATTAACTTCAGGACATTAACTTCAGGACATTAACTTCAGGACATTAACTTCAGGACATTAACTTCAGGACATTAACTTCAGGACATTAACTTCAGGACATTAACTTCAGGACATTAACTTCAGGACATTAACTTCAGGACATTAACTTCAGGACATTAACTTCAGGACATTAACTTCAGGACATTAACTTCAGGACATTAACTTCAGGACATTAACTTCAGGACATTAACTTCAGGACATTAACTTCAGGACATTAACTTCAGGACATTAACTTCAGGACATTAACTTCAGGACATTAACTTCAGGACATTAACTTCAGGACATTAACTTCAGGACATTAACTTCAGGACATTAACTTCAGGACATTAACTTCAGGACATTAACTTCAGGACATTAACTTCAGGACATTAACTTCAGGACATTAACTTCAGGACATTAACTTCAGGACATTAACTTCAGGACATTAACTTCAGGACATTAACTTCAGGACATTAACTTCAGGACATTAACTTCAGGACATTAACTTCAGGACATTAACTTCAGGACATTAACTTCAGGACATTAACTTCAGGACATTAACTTCAGGACATTAACTTCAGGACATTAACTTCAGGACATTAACTTCAGGACATTAACTTCAGGACATTAACTTCAGGACATTAACTTCAGGACATTAACTTCAGGACATTAACTTCAGGACATTAACTTCAGGACATTAACTTCAGGACATTAACTTCAGGACATTAACTTCAGGACATTAACTTCAGGACATTAACTTCAGGACATTAACTTCAGGACATTAACTTCAGGACATTAACTTCAGGACATTAACTTCAGGACATTAACTTCAGGACATTAACTTCAGGACATTAACTTCAGGACATTAACTTCAGGACATTAACTTCAGGACATTAACTTCAGGACATTAACTTCAGGACATTAACTTCAGGACATTAACTTCAGGACATTAACTTCAGGACATTAACTTCAGGACATTAACTTCAGGACATTAACTTCAGGACATTAACTTCAGGACATTAACTTCAGGACATTAACTTCAGGACATTAACTTCAGGACATTAACTTCAGGACATTAACTTCAGGACATTAACTTCAGGACATTAACTTCAGGACATTAACTTCAGGACATTAACTTCAGGACATTAACTTCAGGACATTAACTTCAGGACATTAACTTCAGGACATTAACTTCAGGACATTAACTTCAGGACATTAACTTCAGGACATTAACTTCAGGACATTAACTTCAGGACATTAACTTCAGGACATTAACTTCAGGACATTAACTTCAGGACATTAACTTCAGGACATTAACTTCAGGACATTAACTTCAGGACATTAACTTCAGGACATTAACTTCAGGACATTAACTTCAGGACATTAACTTCAGGACATTAACTTCAGGACATTAACTTCAGGACATTAACTTCAGGACATTAACTTCAGGACATTAACTTCAGGACATTAACTTCAGGACATTAACTTCAGGACATTAACTTCAGGACATTAACTTCAGGACATTAACTTCAGGACATTAACTTCAGGACATTAACTTCAGGACATTAACTTCAGGACATTAACTTCAGGACATTAACTTCAGGACATTAACTTCAGGACATTAACTTCAGGACATTAACTTCAGGACATTAACTTCAGGACATTAACTTCAGGACATTAACTTCAGGACATTAACTTCAGGACATTAACTTCAGGACATTAACTTCAGGACATTAACTTCAGGACATTAACTTCAGGACATTAACTTCAGGACATTAACTTCAGGACATTAACTTCAGGACATTAACTTCAGGACATTAACTTCAGGACATTAACTTCAGGACATTAACTTCAGGACATTAACTTCAGGACATTAACTTCAGGACATTAACTTCAGGACATTAACTTCAGGACATTAACTTCAGGACATTAACTTCAGGACATTAACTTCAGGACATTAACTTCAGGACATTAACTTCAGGACATTAACTTCAGGACATTAACTTCAGGACATTAACTTCAGGACATTAACTTCAGGACATTAACTTCAGGACATTAACTTCAGGACATTAACTTCAGGACATTAACTTCAGGACATTAACTTCAGGACATTAACTTCAGGACATTAACTTCAGGACATTAACTTCAGGACATTAACTTCAGGACATTAACTTCAGGACATTAACTTCAGGACATTAACTTCAGGACATTAACTTCAGGACATTAACTTCAGGACATTAACTTCAGGACATTAACTTCAGGACATTAACTTCAGGACATTAACTTCAGGACATTAACTTCAGGACATTAACTTCAGGACATTAACTTCAGGACATTAACTTCAGGACATTAACTTCAGGACATTAACTTCAGGACATTAACTTCAGGACATTAACTTCAGGACATTAACTTCAGGACATTAACTTCAGGACATTAACTTCAGGACATTAACTTCAGGACATTAACTTCAGGACATTAACTTCAGGACATTAACTTCAGGACATTAACTTCAGGACATTAACTTCAGGACATTAACTTCAGGACATTAACTTCAGGACATTAACTTCAGGACATTAACTTCAGGACATTAACTTCAGGACATTAACTTCAGGACATTAACTTCAGGACATTAACTTCAGGACATTAACTTCAGGACATTAACTTCAGGACATTAACTTCAGGACATTAACTTCAGGACATTAACTTCAGGACATTAACTTCAGGACATTAACTTCAGGACATTAACTTCAGGACATTAACTTCAGGACATTAACTTCAGGACATTAACTTCAGGACATTAACTTCAGGACATTAACTTCAGGACATTAACTTCAGGACATTAACTTCAGGACATTAACTTCAGGACATTAACTTCAGGACATTAACTTCAGGACATTAACTTCAGGACATTAACTTCAGGACATTAACTTCAGGACATTAACTTCAGGACATTAACTTCAGGACATTAACTTCAGGACATTAACTTCAGGACATTAACTTCAGGACATTAACTTCAGGACATTAACTTCAGGACATTAACTTCAGGACATTAACTTCAGGACATTAACTTCAGGACATTAACTTCAGGACATTAACTTCAGGACATTAACTTCAGGACATTAACTTCAGGACATTAACTTCAGGACATTAACTTCAGGACATTAACTTCAGGACATTAACTTCAGGACATTAACTTCAGGACATTAACTTCAGGACATTAACTTCAGGACATTAACTTCAGGACATTAACTTCAGGACATTAACTTCAGGACATTAACTTCAGGACATTAACTTCAGGACATTAACTTCAGGACATTAACTTCAGGACATTAACTTCAGGACATTAACTTCAGGACATTAACTTCAGGACATTAACTTCAGGACATTAACTTCAGGACATTAACTTCAGGACATTAACTTCAGGACATTAACTTCAGGACATTAACTTCAGGACATTAACTTCAGGACATTAACTTCAGGACATTAACTTCAGGACATTAACTTCAGGACATTAACTTCAGGACATTAACTTCAGGACATTAACTTCAGGACATTAACTTCAGGACATTAACTTCAGGACATTAACTTCAGGACATTAACTTCAGGACATTAACTTCAGGACATTAACTTCAGGACATTAACTTCAGGACATTAACTTCAGGACATTAACTTCAGGACATTAACTTCAGGACATTAACTTCAGGACATTAACTTCAGGACATTAACTTCAGGACATTAACTTCAGGACATTAACTTCAGGACATTAACTTCAGGACATTAACTTCAGGACATTAACTTCAGGACATTAACTTCAGGACATTAACTTCAGGACATTAACTTCAGGACATTAACTTCAGGACATTAACTTCAGGACATTAACTTCAGGACATTAACTTCAGGACATTAACTTCAGGACATTAACTTCAGGACATTAACTTCAGGACATTAACTTCAGGACATTAACTTCAGGACATTAACTTCAGGACATTAACTTCAGGACATTAACTTCAGGACATTAACTTCAGGACATTAACTTCAGGACATTAACTTCAGGACATTAACTTCAGGACATTAACTTCAGGACATTAACTTCAGGACATTAACTTCAGGACATTAACTTCAGGACATTAACTTCAGGACATTAACTTCAGGACATTAACTTCAGGACATTAACTTCAGGACATTAACTTCAGGACATTAACTTCAGGACATTAACTTCAGGACATTAACTTCAGGACATTAACTTCAGGACATTAACTTCAGGACATTAACTTCAGGACATTAACTTCAGGACATTAACTTCAGGACATTAACTTCAGGACATTAACTTCAGGACATTAACTTCAGGACATTAACTTCAGGACATTAACTTCAGGACATTAACTTCAGGACATTAACTTCAGGACATTAACTTCAGGACATTAACTTCAGGACATTAACTTCAGGACATTAACTTCAGGACATTAACTTCAGGACATTAACTTCAGGACATTAACTTCAGGACATTAACTTCAGGACATTAACTTCAGGACATTAACTTCAGGACATTAACTTCAGGACATTAACTTCAGGACATTAACTTCAGGACATTAACTTCAGGACATTAACTTCAGGACATTAACTTCAGGACATTAACTTCAGGACATTAACTTCAGGACATTAACTTCAGGACATTAACTTCAGGACATTAACTTCAGGACATTAACTTCAGGACATTAACTTCAGGACATTAACTTCAGGACATTAACTTCAGGACATTAACTTCAGGACATTAACTTCAGGACATTAACTTCAGGACATTAACTTCAGGACATTAACTTCAGGACATTAACTTCAGGACATTAACTTCAGGACATTAACTTCAGGACATTAACTTCAGGACATTAACTTCAGGACATTAACTTCAGGACATTAACTTCAGGACATTAACTTCAGGACATTAACTTCAGGACATTAACTTCAGGACATTAACTTCAGGACATTAACTTCAGGACATTAACTTCAGGACATTAACTTCAGGACATTAACTTCAGGACATTAACTTCAGGACATTAACTTCAGGACATTAACTTCAGGACATTAACTTCAGGACATTAACTTCAGGACATTAACTTCAGGACATTAACTTCAGGACATTAACTTCAGGACATTAACTTCAGGACATTAACTTCAGGACATTAACTTCAGGACATTAACTTCAGGACATTAACTTCAGGACATTAACTTCAGGACATTAACTTCAGGACATTAACTTCAGGACATTAACTTCAGGACATTAACTTCAGGACATTAACTTCAGGACATTAACTTCAGGACATTAACTTCAGGACATTAACTTCAGGACATTAACTTCAGGACATTAACTTCAGGACATTAACTTCAGGACATTAACTTCAGGACATTAACTTCAGGACATTAACTTCAGGACATTAACTTCAGGACATTAACTTCAGGACATTAACTTCAGGACATTAACTTCAGGACATTAACTTCAGGACATTAACTTCAGGACATTAACTTCAGGACATTAACTTCAGGACATTAACTTCAGGACATTAACTTCAGGACATTAACTTCAGGACATTAACTTCAGGACATTAACTTCAGGACATTAACTTCAGGACATTAACTTCAGGACATTAACTTCAGGACATTAACTTCAGGACATTAACTTCAGGACATTAACTTCAGGACATTAACTTCAGGACATTAACTTCAGGACATTAACTTCAGGACATTAACTTCAGGACATTAACTTCAGGACATTAACTTCAGGACATTAACTTCAGGACATTAACTTCAGGACATTAACTTCAGGACATTAACTTCAGGACATTAACTTCAGGACATTAACTTCAGGACATTAACTTCAGGACATTAACTTCAGGACATTAACTTCAGGACATTAACTTCAGGACATTAACTTCAGGACATTAACTTCAGGACATTAACTTCAGGACATTAACTTCAGGACATTAACTTCAGGACATTAACTTCAGGACATTAACTTCAGGACATTAACTTCAGGACATTAACTTCAGGACATTAACTTCAGGACATTAACTTCAGGACATTAACTTCAGGACATTAACTTCAGGACATTAACTTCAGGACATTAACTTCAGGACATTAACTTCAGGACATTAACTTCAGGACATTAACTTCAGGACATTAACTTCAGGACATTAACTTCAGGACATTAACTTCAGGACATTAACTTCAGGACATTAACTTCAGGACATTAACTTCAGGACATTAACTTCAGGACATTAACTTCAGGACATTAACTTCAGGACATTAACTTCAGGACATTAACTTCAGGACATTAACTTCAGGACATTAACTTCAGGACATTAACTTCAGGACATTAACTTCAGGACATTAACTTCAGGACATTAACTTCAGGACATTAACTTCAGGACATTAACTTCAGGACATTAACTTCAGGACATTAACTTCAGGACATTAACTTCAGGACATTAACTTCAGGACATTAACTTCAGGACATTAACTTCAGGACATTAACTTCAGGACATTAACTTCAGGACATTAACTTCAGGACATTAACTTCAGGACATTAACTTCAGGACATTAACTTCAGGACATTAACTTCAGGACATTAACTTCAGGACATTAACTTCAGGACATTAACTTCAGGACATTAACTTCAGGACATTAACTTCAGGACATTAACTTCAGGACATTAACTTCAGGACATTAACTTCAGGACATTAACTTCAGGACATTAACTTCAGGACATTAACTTCAGGACATTAACTTCAGGACATTAACTTCAGGACATTAACTTCAGGACATTAACTTCAGGACATTAACTTCAGGACATTAACTTCAGGACATTAACTTCAGGACATTAACTTCAGGACATTAACTTCAGGACATTAACTTCAGGACATTAACTTCAGGACATTAACTTCAGGACATTAACTTCAGGACATTAACTTCAGGACATTAACTTCAGGACATTAACTTCAGGACATTAACTTCAGGACATTAACTTCAGGACATTAACTTCAGGACATTAACTTCAGGACATTAACTTCAGGACATTAACTTCAGGACATTAACTTCAGGACATTAACTTCAGGACATTAACTTCAGGACATTAACTTCAGGACATTAACTTCAGGACATTAACTTCAGGACATTAACTTCAGGACATTAACTTCAGGACATTAACTTCAGGACATTAACTTCAGGACATTAACTTCAGGACATTAACTTCAGGACATTAACTTCAGGACATTAACTTCAGGACATTAACTTCAGGACATTAACTTCAGGACATTAACTTCAGGACATTAACTTCAGGACATTAACTTCAGGACATTAACTTCAGGACATTAACTTCAGGACATTAACTTCAGGACATTAACTTCAGGACATTAACTTCAGGACATTAACTTCAGGACATTAACTTCAGGACATTAACTTCAGGACATTAACTTCAGGACATTAACTTCAGGACATTAACTTCAGGACATTAACTTCAGGACATTAACTTCAGGACATTAACTTCAGGACATTAACTTCAGGACATTAACTTCAGGACATTAACTTCAGGACATTAACTTCAGGACATTAACTTCAGGACATTAACTTCAGGACATTAACTTCAGGACATTAACTTCAGGACATTAACTTCAGGACATTAACTTCAGGACATTAACTTCAGGACATTAACTTCAGGACATTAACTTCAGGACATTAACTTCAGGACATTAACTTCAGGACATTAACTTCAGGACATTAACTTCAGGACATTAACTTCAGGACATTAACTTCAGGACATTAACTTCAGGACATTAACTTCAGGACATTAACTTCAGGACATTAACTTCAGGACATTAACTTCAGGACATTAACTTCAGGACATTAACTTCAGGACATTAACTTCAGGACATTAACTTCAGGACATTAACTTCAGGACATTAACTTCAGGACATTAACTTCAGGACATTAACTTCAGGACATTAACTTCAGGACATTAACTTCAGGACATTAACTTCAGGACATTAACTTCAGGACATTAACTTCAGGACATTAACTTCAGGACATTAACTTCAGGACATTAACTTCAGGACATTAACTTCAGGACATTAACTTCAGGACATTAACTTCAGGACATTAACTTCAGGACATTAACTTCAGGACATTAACTTCAGGACATTAACTTCAGGACATTAACTTCAGGACATTAACTTCAGGACATTAACTTCAGGACATTAACTTCAGGACATTAACTTCAGGACATTAACTTCAGGACATTAACTTCAGGACATTAACTTCAGGACATTAACTTCAGGACATTAACTTCAGGACATTAACTTCAGGACATTAACTTCAGGACATTAACTTCAGGACATTAACTTCAGGACATTAACTTCAGGACATTAACTTCAGGACATTAACTTCAGGACATTAACTTCAGGACATTAACTTCAGGACATTAACTTCAGGACATTAACTTCAGGACATTAACTTCAGGACATTAACTTCAGGACATTAACTTCAGGACATTAACTTCAGGACATTAACTTCAGGACATTAACTTCAGGACATTAACTTCAGGACATTAACTTCAGGACATTAACTTCAGGACATTAACTTCAGGACATTAACTTCAGGACATTAACTTCAGGACATTAACTTCAGGACATTAACTTCAGGACATTAACTTCAGGACATTAACTTCAGGACATTAACTTCAGGACATTAACTTCAGGACATTAACTTCAGGACATTAACTTCAGGACATTAACTTCAGGACATTAACTTCAGGACATTAACTTCAGGACATTAACTTCAGGACATTAACTTCAGGACATTAACTTCAGGACATTAACTTCAGGACATTAACTTCAGGACATTAACTTCAGGACATTAACTTCAGGACATTAACTTCAGGACATTAACTTCAGGACATTAACTTCAGGACATTAACTTCAGGACATTAACTTCAGGACATTAACTTCAGGACATTAACTTCAGGACATTAACTTCAGGACATTAACTTCAGGACATTAACTTCAGGACATTAACTTCAGGACATTAACTTCAGGACATTAACTTCAGGACATTAACTTCAGGACATTAACTTCAGGACATTAACTTCAGGACATTAACTTCAGGACATTAACTTCAGGACATTAACTTCAGGACATTAACTTCAGGACATTAACTTCAGGACATTAACTTCAGGACATTAACTTCAGGACATTAACTTCAGGACATTAACTTCAGGACATTAACTTCAGGACATTAACTTCAGGACATTAACTTCAGGACATTAACTTCAGGACATTAACTTCAGGACATTAACTTCAGGACATTAACTTCAGGACATTAACTTCAGGACATTAACTTCAGGACATTAACTTCAGGACATTAACTTCAGGACATTAACTTCAGGACATTAACTTCAGGACATTAACTTCAGGACATTAACTTCAGGACATTAACTTCAGGACATTAACTTCAGGACATTAACTTCAGGACATTAACTTCAGGACATTAATTTCAGGACATTAATTTCAGGACATTAATTTCAGGACATTAATTTCAGGATATTAATTTCCAAACATTTCTGGTTCTGTTTGCGACATGTCAATTTTGAAGAAAATAATTTCAAGACATTATCAAAACATTTCTGGTTCTGTTTGCGACACGTTAATTTCAAGGACATTTACTTCAGGACATTTACTTCAGGACATTTACTTCAGGACATTAACTTCAGGACATTAACTTCAGGACATTAACTTCAGGACATTAACTTCAGGACATTAACTTCAGGACATTAACTTCAGGACATTAACTTCAGGACATTAACTTCAGGACATTAACTTCAGGACATTAACTTCAGGACATTAACTTCAGGACATTAACTTCAGGACATTAACTTCAGGACATTAACTTCAGGACATTAACTTCAGGACATTAACTTCAGGACATTAACTTCAGGACATTAACTTCAGGACATTAAGTTCAGGACATTAATTTCAGGACATTAATTTCAGGACTTTAATTTCCAAACATTTCTGGTTCTGTTTGCGACACGTCAATTTCAAGAAAATAATTTCAAGACATTATCAAAACATTTCTGGTTCTGTTTGCGACACGTTAATTTCAAGACATTAATTTCTAAACATTTCTTTGAGGTTCTGTTTACGACACATTAATTTCAAGACAATAATTTCAAGACAATAATTTCAAGACAATAATTTCAAGACAATAATTTCAAGACAATAATTTCAAGACAATAATTTCAAGACAATAATTTCAAGACAATAATTTCAAGACAATAATTTCAAGACAATAATTTCAAGACAATAATTTCAAGACAATAATTTCAAGGCATTCATTTCAAGGCATTCTTTTCAGGACATTAATTTCAAGACAATAATTTCAGGACAATAATTTCAAGACATTTCTTTCATGTTCTGTTTGCGACTCGTCAATTTCAATATATTAATTTCAAAACATTTCAGGTTCTGTTTGCACACGTCAATTTCAAGACATTAATTTCAAAGCATTACTTTCAAAACTTTTCTTTCAGCTTCTGTTTGCGACACGTCAATTTCAAGACATTAACTTCAGGACATTAACTTCAGGACATTAACTTCAGGACATTAACTTCAGGACATTAACTTCAGGACATTAACTTCAGGACATTAACTTCAGGACATTAACTTCAGGACATTAACTTCAGGACATTAACTTCAGGACATTAACTTCAGGACATTAACTTCAGGACATTAACTTCAGGACATGAACTTCAGGACATGAACTTCAGGACATTAACTTCAGGACATTAACTTCAGGACATTTATTTCAGGACATTTACTTCAGGACATTTACTTCAGGACATTTACTTCAGGACATTTACTTCAGGACATTTACTTCAGGACATTTACTTCAGGACATTAACTTCAGGACATTAACTTCAGGACATTTACTTCAGGACATTTACTTCAGGACATTAACTTCAGGACATTAACTTCAGGACATTAATTTCAGGATATTAATTTCCAAACATTTCTGGTTCTGTTTGCGACACGTCAATTTCAAGAAAATAATTTCAAGACATTATCAAAACATTTCTGGTTCTGTTTGCGACACGTTAATTTCAAGACATTAATTTCAAAACATTTCTTTGAGCTTCTGTTTGCGACACGTTAATTTCAAGACAATAATTTCAAGACAATAATTTCAAGACAATAATTTCAAGACAATAATTTCAAGACAATAATTTCAAGACAATAATTTCAAGGCATTCATTTCAGGACATTAATTTCAAGACAATAATTTCAGGACAATAATTTCAAGACATTTCTTTCATGTTCTGTTTGCGACTCGTCAATTTCAATATATTAATTTCCGAACATTTCAGGTTCTGTTTGCACACGTCAATTTCAAGAAATTAATTTCAAAGCATTACTTTCAAAACTTTTCTTTCAGGTTCTGTTTGCGAAACGTCAATTTAAAGACAATAACTTCAAGACAATAACTTCAGGACATTAACTTCAGGACATTAACTTCAGGACATTAACTTCAGGACATTAACTTCAGGACATTAACTTCAGGACATTAACTTCAGGACATTAACTTCAGGACATTAACTTCAGGACATTAACTTCAGGACATTAACTTCAGGACATTAACTTCAGGACATTAACTTCAGGACATTAACTTCAGGACATTAACTTCAGGACATTAACTTCAGGACATTAACTTCAGGACATTAACTTCAGGACATTAACTTCAGGACATTAACTTCAGGACATTAACTTCAGGACATTAACTTCAGGACATTAACTTCAGGACATTAACTTCAGGACATTAACTTCAGGACATTAACTTCAGGACATTAACTTCAGGACATTAACTTCAGGACATTAACTTCAGGACATTAACTTCAGGACATTAACTTCAGGACATTAACTTCAGGACATTAACTTCAGGACATTAACTTCAGGACATTAACTTCAGGACATTAACTTCAGGACATTAACTTCAGGACATTAACTTCAGGACATTAACTTCAGGACATTAACTTCAGGACATTAACTTCAGGACATTAACTTCAGGACATTAACTTCAGGACATTAACTTCAGGACATTAACTTCAGGACATTAACTTCAGGACATTAACTTCAGGACATTAACTTCAGGACATTAACTTCAGGACATTAACTTCAGGACATTAACTTCAGGACATTAACTTCAGGACATTAACTTCAGGACATTAACTTCAGGACATTAACTTCAGGACATTAACTTCAGGACATTAACTTCAGGACATTAACTTCAGGACATTAACTTCAGGACATTAACTTCAGGACATTAACTTCAGGACATTAACTTCAGGACATTAACTTCAGGACATTAACTTCAGGACATTAACTTCAGGACATTAACTTCAGGACATTAACTTCAGGACATTAACTTCAGGACATTAACTTCAGGACATTAACTTCAGGACATTAACTTCAGGACATTAACTTCAGGACATTAACTTCAGGACATTAACTTCAGGACATTAACTTCAGGACATTAACTTCAGGACATTAACTTCAGGACATTAACTTCAGGACATTAACTTCAGGACATTAACTTCAGGACATTAACTTCAGGACATTAACTTCAGGACATTAACTTCAGGACATTAACTTCAGCACATTAACTTCAGGACATTAACTTCAGGACATTAACTTCAGGACATTAACTTCAGGACATTAACTTCAGGACATTAACTTCAGGACATTAACTTCAGGACATTAACTTCAGGACATTAACTTCAGGACATTAACTTCAGGACATTAACTTCAGGACATTAACTTCAGGACATTAACTTCAGGACATTAACTTCAGGACATTAACTTCAGGACATTAACTTCAGGACATTAACTTCAGGACATTAACTTCAGGACATTAACTTCAGGACATTAACTTCAGGACATTAACTTCAGGACATTAACTTCAGGACATTAACTTCAGGACATTAACTTCAGGACATTAACTTCAGGACATTAACTTCAGGACATTAACTTCAGGACATTAACTTCAGGACATTAACTTCAGGACATTAACTTCAGGACATTAACTTCAGGACATTAACTTCAGGACATTAACTTCAGGACATTAACTTCAGGACATTAACTTCAGGACATTAACTTCAGGACATTAACTTCAGGACATTAACTTCAAGACATTAACTTCAAGACATTAACTTCAAGACATTAACTTCAGGTTCCGTTTGCGACACGTTAATTTCAAGACATTAACTTCAGGTTCCATTTGCGACACGTTAACTTCAAGACAATAATTTCAAGACAATAACTTCAGGACATTAACTTCAGGACATTAACTTCAGGACATTAACTTCAGGACATTAACTTCAGGACATTAACTTCAGGACATTAACTTCAGGACATTAACTTCAGGACATTAACTTCAGGACATTAACTTCAGGACATTAACTTCAGGACATTAACTTCAGGACATTAACTTCAGGACATTAACTTCAGGACATTAACTTCAGGACATTAACTTCAGGACATTAACTTCAGGACATTAACTTCAGGACATTAACTTCAGGACATTAACTTCAGGACATTAACTTCAGGACATTAACTTCAGGACATTAACTTCAGGACATTAACTTCAGGACATTAACTTCAGGACATTAACTTCAGGACATTAACTTCAGGACATTAACTTCAGGACATTAACTTCAGGACATTAACTTCAGGACATTAACTTCAGGACATTAACTTCAGGACATTAACTTCAGGACATTAACTTCAGGACATTAACTTCAGGACATTAACTTCAGGACATTAACTTCAGGACATTAACTTCAGGACATTAACTTCAGGACATTAACTTCAGGACATTAACTTCAGGACATTAACTTCAGGACATTAACTTCAGGACATTAACTTCAGGACATTAACTTCAGGACATTAACTTCAGGACATTAACTTCAGGACATTAACTTCAGGACATTAACTTCAGGACATTAACTTCAGGACATTAACTTCAGGACATTAACTTCAGGACATTAACTTCAGGACATTAACTTCAGGACATTAACTTCAGGACATTAACTTCAGGACATTAACTTCAGGACATTAACTTCAGGACATTAACTTCAGGACATTAACTTCAGGACATTAACTTCAGGACATTAACTTCAGGACATTAACTTCAGGACATTAACTTCAGGACATTAACTTCAGGACATTAACTTCAGGACATTAACTTCAGGACATTAACTTCAGGACATTAACTTCAGGACATTAACTTCAGGACATTAACTTCAGGACATTAACTTCAGGACATTAACTTCAGGACATTAACTTCAGGACATTAACTTCAGGACATTAACTTCAGGACATTAACTTCAGGACATTAACTTCAGGACATTAACTTCAGGACATTAACTTCAGGACATTAACTTCAGGACATTAACTTCAGGACATTAACTTCAGGACATTAACTTCAGGACATTAATTTCAGGACATTAATTTCAGGACATTAATTTCAGGACATTAATTTCAGGACATTAATTTCAGGACATTAATTTCAGGACATTAATTTCAGGACATTAATTTCAGGACATTAATTTCAGGACGTTAATTTCAGGACGTTAATTTCAGGACGTTAATTTCAGGACGTTAATTTCAAGACATTTCTTTCAGGTTCTATTTGCGACACGTCATTTTCAAGAAAATAATTTCAAGACATTAATTTCAAGACAATAATTTCAGGACATTAATTTCAGGACATTAATTTCAGGACGTTAATTTCAAGACATTAATTTCAAAACATTTCTTTCAGGTTCTATTTGCGACACGTCATTTTCAAGAAAATAATTTCAAGACATTAATTTCAAGACTATAATTTCAAGACAATAATTTCAAGACAATAATTTCAAGACAATAATTTCAAGACAATAATTTCAAGACAATAATTTCAAGACAATAATTTCAAGACAATAATTTCAAGACAATAATTTCGAAACATTACTTTCAGGTTCCGTTTGCGACACGTTAACTTCAAGACATTAACTTCAGGTTCCGTTTGCGACACGTTAACCTCAAGACATTAACTTCAGGTTCCGTTTGCGACACGTTAACTTCAAGACATTAACTTCAGGTTCCGTTTGCGACACGTTAACTTCAAGACATTAACTTCAGGTTCCGTTTGCGACACGTTAACTTCAGGACATTAACTTCAGGACATTAACTTCAGGACATTAACTTCAGGACATTAACTTCAGGACATTAACTTCAGGACATTAACTTCAGGACATTAACTTCAGGACATTAACTTCAGGACATTAACTTCAGGACATTAACTTCAGGACATTAACTTCAGGACATTAACTTCAGGACATTAACTTCAGGACATTAACTTCAGGACATTAACTTCAGGACATTAACTTCAGGACATTAACTTCAGGACATTAACTTCAGGACATTAACTTCAGGACATTAACTTCAGGACATTAACTTCAGGACATTAACTTCAGGACATTAACTTCAGGACATTAACTTCAGGACATTAACTTCAGGACATTAACTTCAGGACATTAACTTCAGGACATTAACTTCAGGACATTAACTTCAGGACATTAACTTCAGGACATTAACTTCAGGACATTAACTTCAGGACATTAACTTCAGGACATTAACTTCAGGACATTAACTTCAGGACATTAACTTCAGGACATTAACTTCAGGACATTTACTTCAGGACATTTACTTCAGGACATTTACTTCAGGACATTTACTTCAGGACATTTACTTCAGGACATTTACTTCAGGACATTTACTTCAGGACATTTACTTCAGGACATTTACTTCAGGACATTTACTTCAGGACATTTACTTCAGGACATTTACTTCAGGACATTTACTTCAGGACATTTACTTCAGGACATTTACTTCAGGACATTTACTTCAGGACATTTACTTCAGGACATTTACTTCAGGACATTAACTTCAGGACATTAACTTCAGGACATTAACTTCAGGACATTAACTTCAGGACATTAACTTCCAAACATTTCTGGTCAATTTCAAGAAAATAATTTCAAGACATTATCAAAACATTTCTGGTTCTGTTTGCGACACGTCTGATTAGCTTGTTCCAGCCACTGTGTAAATTAATATGTTTGGATGGTTCAAAGCGAAAAGTTGAACAATCCCTACCTGGTTTCCTGTGAAGCGTCTGTTTACCGAGAAGTCTTGGTTGGAAGCCGTCAAGTTGCACACTCAAGCAGGTCCACTCTCACCATCACTGCTGCACTTCAGACTCCTTTTGTTTGAATGGAAATAGTCACCTCCTTCATTTTACTCACCTTTCCCAGTGCAGTCTCCTCCCCTCACTTTCTCCAAATCTCACAGGTCTGGAAAAGGTCCTTGAAAATCAAAATGATCAAATTACAAGTTTATATTTTGACATGCTGAAGATGAAACAGTCACCTTGTTCATTGCACTCACCTTTCTCTCCAATCTCCTCTCCCTCCAAATTCCACAAATCCAGAAATGTACTTTTAAAAAGAAAATTATGAAATGAGTTCTTTTTTCACATCATGCACATCACATGCTTTCTAAAAGGTGAAGCCAACTCAACTTCAATTACAAAGTCTGCAAACCATTTTGGTAAAAAAACACTTCAGTCTAGACACCATGTGCCTAAGCATCATCGGCATTTTTCCCAAAAATTGTGCTGTTTTCCGTGATTGTTTGCACATTTAATGCAGCACACCCTTGGGTTTTGTTTTCTCTTAATATACAAACAGGTTTTTTTGCCCATTTAAGGGTTTGTGAGAACTTGAGAACTTGTGTGCACTGAGTCGTGCACTCATAGAAGAACCTTGCAGGTGCAATTTGTTACACTAGGTCATGGACTCGTTTTGAATCACCTTGCAGGTGCAGTTTGTTACTGCCTTTTTTTAGTTTGACTCAGTCGTGCACTCATTTTGAATCAACGTGCAGGTGCAGTTTGTCACCATTTGTTTTTAATTTGACTGTCACGCACTCGTTTTGAATCACCTTGCAGGTGCAGTTTGTTCCTGGTTTTTCTTAGTTTGACTCGGTTGTGCACTTGTTTGGAATCACCTTGAAGGTGCAATTTGTTACTGGTTTTTCTTTTCAATTTGACTCGGTTGTGCACTCGTTTTGAGTCACCTTGCAGGTGGAGTTTATTTCTGTTTTTGTTTGTGCCCTCGTTTTGAATCACCTTGCAGGTGCACTTGGTTAACTTTTTTGGGTTTGTCTCGGTCGTGCACTCATTTTGAAACACCTTGCAGGTGCAGTTTGTTACTGGCTTTTTTTAGTTAGACTCAGTCATCCAATCATTGTGAAACACCTTGAAGTTTCAGTTTGTTACTGGTTTTTTAGTTCAACTTTGCCATGCACTCATTGTGAAACACCTTGCAGCTGCAGTTTGTTACTTGTTTTTCTTTTTAGTTTGACTCGGTCGTGCACTTGTTCTGAATCACCTCGCAGGTGCAGTTTGTTAATGTTTTTTTTAGTTTGACTTGGTTGTGTACTCATTTTGAATCACCTTGCAGGTGCAGTTTGTTACTTTTTTTTTTAAAGTTTGACTCAGTCATGCACTCGTTTTGAATCACCTTGCAGATGCAGCTTGTTACTGGTTTGTTTAACTGTCGTGCTCTCGTTGTGAAACACATCACAGGCACTATTTGCAACGTGATAACTTGCCAAATTAGGCTTCTTCACTGTTCACCAAAACACTTGCCCAAACCTTGAGCCTGGACCAAAAAGTGACCCATTCAGCACTCAACTGCTCAAATTCTGTCCTCTCTCAGCGAATTACCTCCCTGTCCCGGCAACTGAAAGGGACCAACCAACACCCACCCCCTGATTCAACACAAATCTCACATCTCAGGAAGGAAAAAGGTTTTTTTCAATAAAAATACTGAAAACTCACTGGCCTCACCAAGTACAACCATGGTAACTTGAGCATTTTCGTTAACTGCACATGCTGTGTGACATCCTTTTCCTTTGCACCTTTGAGGAGGACATCCAATTTACTCCACATTACAAATCAAATGACACCTTATGGTTAGCATTAGGGTTACAACTGCAACACATCTGATCCTCCATGCCCACAGTTTCTAGTTAATTCTAGTGTGATTGGCTTGTTCCAGCCACTGTGTAAATTAATATGTTTGGATGCTTTAAAGAGTAAAGTTGAAAGGATCCCTACCTGGTTTCCTGTGAAGCATCTGTTTACTGAGGAGTCTTGCTCGGAAGCCTACAAGTTACACACTCAAGCAGGGCCACTCTCACCATCACTGCTGCACTTCGGACTCCTTTCGTTTGAATGGAAATAGTCACCTCCTTCATTTTACTCACCTTTCCCAGTGCAGTCTCCTCCCCTCACTTTCTCCAAATCTCACAGGTCTGGTAAAGGTCCTTGAAAATCATAATGATCAAATTACAAGTTTATATTTTGACATGCTGAACATGAAACAGTCACCTTATTCAATGCACTCACCTTTCCCTCCAATCTCCTCTCCCTCCAAATTCCACAAATCCAGAAATGTACTTGTAAAAACAAAATTATGAAATGAGTTCTTTTTTCACATCATGCACATCACATGCTTTCTAAAAGGTGAAGCCAACTCAACTTCAATTACAAAGTCTGCAAACCATTCTGGTAAAAAACACTTCAGTCTAGACGCCACGTGCCTAAGCATCATCGGCATTTTTCCAAAAATTGTGCTGTTTTCGAAGATTGTTTGCACATTTAACTCAGCACATCCTTGGGTTTTTTCTCCTAATGTCCAAACAGGTTTTTTTGCCCATTTAAGAGTTTGTGAGAACTTGTGCACTCAGTCGTGCACTCATAGAAGAACCTTACATGTGCAGTTTGTTACACTAGGTCATGAACTCGTTGTGAACCACCTTGCAGGTGCAGTTTTACTGGTTTTGTGACTATCATACACGCATTGTGAAACAACTTGCAAGTGCAGTTTATTAGCAGCTTCGTGACTCGCTCATGCACTAGTTTTGAATCACCTTGCAAGTGCAGTTTGTTGATGCTTTTTTTTTAGTTTGACTCGGTTGTGCACTCGTTTTGAATCACCTTGCAGGTACAGTTTGTTACTGGTTTGACTCGGTTGTGCACTTGTTTTGAATCACCTTGCAGGTGCAGTTTGTTGCTGCTTTTTTTTTTAGTTTGACTCGATTGTGCACTCGTTTTGAATCACCTTGCAGGTACAGTTTGTTACTGGTTTGACTCGGTTGTGCACTTGTTTTGAATCACCTTGCAGGTGCAGTTTGTTACTGGTTTTTCTTTTTAGGTTGACTCGGTCGTGCACTTGTTTTGAATCACCTTGCAGGTGCAGTTCCTTACTGGTTTTTGTTTGACTCTGTTATACACTCGTTTTGAATCACCTTGCAGGTAGTTTGTTACTGGATTTTTTTTTAGTTTGACTCAGTCGTGCACAGGTTTTGAGCACCTTGCAGGTGCAGTTTGTTACTGTTTTTTTTAAAATTTGACTCGGTCATGCACAGGTTTTCAATCACCTTGCAGGTGCAGTTTGTTACCAGTTTCTTTCAGTTTGACTCGGTCGTGCACTCGTTTTGAATCACCTTGCAGGTGGAGTTTATTACTGTTTTTGTTTGTGCCCTCGTTTTGAATCACCTTGCAGGTGCACTTGGTTAACTTTTTTGGGTTTGTCTCGGTCGTGCACCTATTTTGAAACACCTTGCAGGTGCAGTTTGTTACCGGATTTTTTTTTTTATTTTTTTAAATAAATTTGACTCGGTCGTGCACTCATTTTGAATCAACTTGCAGGTGCAATTTGTCACCGTTTGTTTTAATTTGACTCTGTCATGCATTCGCTTTGAATCACCTTGCAGGTGGAGTTTGTTAACGTTTACTTTAAGTGTGACTCAGTCGTGCACTAGTTTTGAATCACCTTGCAGGTGCAGTTTGCAACATAACTTGGCCAAATTAGTCTTCTTCACTGTTCACTTAAACACTTGCCCAAACCTTGAGCCTGGAACAAAAAATGACCCGTTCACTCACCTGCTTAAATTCTGTTGTCTCTCACTCCAAATCATCTACCTGTCTCTGAAACAAAGATATCAACCAACACCCACCCCCGTTGTTGTGTTTTCATTCAACACAAATCTCACATCTCAGGAAGGAATTTTTTTTTAATACAATACTGAAAATTCACTGGCCCCACCAACTACCACTTACTAACTTGAACATTTTCATTAACTGCACATGCTGTGTGACACCCTTTTCCTTCGCACATTTGAGGAGGACATACCAATTTTCCCACATTACAAATCAAATGGCATCTCAGGATTAGGGTTAGTGTTACAGCTCCAAGACATCTGACCCTACGTCCCCACTGTTTCTAATTAGTTCTAGTGTGAAGTTCCAGCCACTGTAAATTAATGTATTTGGATCCTTTAAAGAGAAAAGTTGAAGGATCCCTACCTGGTTTCCAGTGAAGCATCTGTTTACCGAGGCATCTCACTCAGAAGCCTCCAAGTCGCACACGCAAGCTGGGCCACTCTCACCATCGCTGCTGCTTTGGACTCCCTTTGTTTGAATGGAAACAGTCACCTTCATTTTACTCACCTTTCCCAGTGCATTCTCCTCCCCTCACTTGCTCAAAATCTCACAGGTCTGGTGAAGGTCCTTTAAAATCAAAATTGTCAAATTACAAGTTTATATTTTGACATGAACACTAAAGAGTCACCTTGTTCATTGCACTCACCTTTTCCTCCAATCTCCTCTCCCTCCAACTCCCACAAATCCAGAGATGTCCTTGAACAACAAAATTATGAAATAAGTTCTCTCTTTATGCACAGAACATGCTTTGTAAAAAATGAATCCCCCTCTCGAGTTCATTTACAAAGTTTGCAAACCATTTGGGGGAAAACAAAACACTTCAGTCCAGACACCACGTGCCTAAGCGTCATCGATAATTTTCCAAAAATTGTGCTGTTTTCCAAGACTGTTTGCATATTTAACTCAGCACACCCTTTGGATTTGTTTTCTTCCTAATTTACAAACAGGTTTTTTTTTTGCCCATTTAAGAGAGTTTGTGAGCAGTTGGTTTGACTCAGTTTTGCATTTGTTGTGAAAAACATTGCAGGTGTACTTGGTTTCCAGTTTTATTTTAAAAAGAGGTGATTCATTTTAAAAGGTCAGATTTCAGATTTATTGTCAAAGCACACACCTGGTATCATATACAGTCTCTCCATTCCCTTTGCCTCCAGGCACAGCAAAAATTCCACTAATTAGTTGTGCCACAAGTAAACTACATAGTATCAACAGAACTGGAAACAGTAAACAACCAACTGCAATCCAGAGAACAAAAAGAAACCTCAATCAGGTCCTCAAATCAGACTCAGTTTTTCATTGAAGGGCAGCAGCTGTTCCTGAACCTGGTTGTTCGATTCTTGTGGTCCCTGCACCTCTTTCCTGATGGGAGCAGCAAGAACAGAGCATGTGCTGGGCTTTTGATCATTGCTGCTTCCCTCTGACAGCCCCGTTCCCTGGAGAATTAGGGTGAGGGTAGAGTTTTGGCTGGAACGTCTTGGCCTGTGTTCACGACCTTTTGGAGGGCTTTTCATTCAGGGTTTTTAATGTTCCCATACCAGACTGTCATGCAGCTGGTCAGCACTTTGCACCACACCTCTGTAGAAATATGCCAGGGTTTCTGATGTCAAACCACATTCCAAGCCTCAACTCAGTGGTTCTCAACTTTTGATTCACTCAGTGTGATAGTACAGACCTATCACCAATGTATATAGTTACAGTATCTAGAGTATGTAATGACTGTGCTGACAGCAATTGGCTGAGAGCTCAGCCACACCTACTGTCTGGGCCTTAAAGGGTTGTGTCCCTAACCAGGTCGGATCATTCCAGACTGGACGGCCACCTGTGAAGAACTCCTGTCTTCTTCTAATAGAAGCCTTAGTTTAGATCAACAAGTCTTTGGTTCTTTTGACGATCTCTGCACTCAGCTCAGCAGGCCCCATGCCATCAGTCTCTGTGATAAGTATGGAATTATTTCAGGTGGAAAGAGAAAGTTTGAAAACCACTAATCTTATCTCATTGACACGTGATGTGCACCGTTTCATAACTCCAAAGGAAATAGGCCAATGACAATTTTTCTCAAGCAAAATATTTCAGTAACATTTGGGTCCAGAGCAGTTATCCTCAACCTTCCCTTGCCACTCACATCCCACCTGAAGCAATCACAGAACACCAATAGCCAAGGGAATACTTAGTGGTAATGTGAGTGAAAAGAAAAAGCTTGGGAACCACTGAATTAAGTGGTTAATGTCACCATTCTTAACAGTGCAGAATGACACAGGGACCTTGGTGTTCAAATACTATCTCTCAAACTTGTCACACAGCGAGTCATTCAGAAAGCTTGTGGCCTGCTGGCCTTCATCGAGTTTAAGAGCCAAGGTCATGTAGCATTTCAACAAAACTGAGAACAAGTTGGAATATTGTTCTGTTCTAGATAAGATGCATTATGGAAATGATGCAGAAGTTTGTTGAACTCCAGGTCACTGAGGCTTGAGGGATGAATGGCAGAAGTTTCCACAATACTATCTCACCAACAAGGTTGGAGGAAGGTAGATTAGTGAGAATCAGGAGAAGGAAAGGGAACAGGCTGTCAATGCAGGGCTCTCCTGTGGCTGTTCCCTTCAATGACATCCCATTTTGGATCATGTTGAAGGACAAACTATCAGGGACAAGCCATGGCTGTCAGGTCTCTGGAATAAAGCCTGGCCTTGTGGTAAAGATGAGAAGGGAGGGTGGGAAGAGGAAGGTTGTGTTCAGAGGAGATGACAGTGAGGTGGGGGAAGGATGGAGTTAAGAGGTTCTGTGGAAGAGAGGATCCCAGGTGGTTTGTTCCCAAGTGGATGAATAAATCACCTGGGATGACCCATGACACAGATAGGAATGATGCTGAAGTCCTGCTAAGATTTCATGGAGCTCGGAGTGAAGTGGAAGCTCAGGACCCCCAGGGTTCAAATCTTGGGTTCACTTCCTGTGCCATGAGCTGGAGAGGTTAGAAATGAGGATAATGCAGCTTAACATGTGGCTTCAGAAATGGGGCAGGAGGAAGGACCCGATTTCTGGATTTTTGGGTTCATTCAGGGAAGGTGGGACCTTGACCAGGACAATTTGCATCAGAACTGTAAGAGGGTAAATATCCTCACAGCAAAGTTGGTGATTTTCAGTCTGGGTGGGTGGTGGTGGAAAGGTTTTTGCAAATTGCTTGAACTTCTGAGCAAGGACAGATAGTGGGAGGGTGGGGGATGGGAGCATCACCATATGGGAGGAATGCCAATATACAATTCTCTTAAAGAGGTCACATCATCAGAGGAGTGAGGATTCAGATAGGTTTGTCCCACTAAGACAAGGAACAAATGGTAAGAATGGGGAATCATGGCTGATGAAACAGGTCAGGCAACTCGTCAAGAGGGAGGAAGCAAACATTAGATATAGGAAGCTGGAAACAGGAAGAGCTCATGAGAATTATGTGGAATTGGCAGAGCTGGAAGAGGACACAAGGTGGCCTTGGCACAGAGAATCAAGAAGACCAAAGCCATCTCTGGCTATTGTTAGGTCTGCTTTGTTCATGAATGAGTGAGACAAACACCAGGCTGAGTCGAAATCAGGGTTCTTTGTTCTTTATTACCGGATTGTAACACTTGCGACTAACAAAGTTAGTCGGAGAATGCATTCTGCCGTTATCAGCAAAATGGTGATTTTTTATACCCTTGGATACATGCTTAGAACATCATCATATCATTACTTCTCCAATGACTAAAACTGTTGCTATCCTTTCCCTGCTAGCTTCCTGCCTCTCAATCCATCAATGTCTCTCTTATCTTGTAAGTACAAGGATGCATTTACATCTTGTTACAGCCCTGTACATTCCCATCTCATGATGTTTTACCTAACAGGAGTACAAGGACACCTCCCCTTCTTGTTACTGCCCTGTACAGGGTAACTCCCTACACATTCCCATCTCATGATGTTTTACCTTACACTATGCAAAGAACAGAAGGATGATGAGAATGAAGGTGGAGCCACTAAAGGATAAGGGAGTCAATGTGCTGAGGAGGTCCTGAATGAAAAGTTAATATTCACAAGAAAAGGACCTTGGTCAAAGTGAGCTTGAAATTGAACAGACCTGTGTGTTCAACAGTGTGTAGATTGAGGAAGAGGAAACATTGGATCTTCTCAAAAAATATCAAGATTGACGAGTCCCCAGGGGTGGACATGATATACCCAGGCTGCTGTAGGAATTTAGAGAAAAAATAATTGGGGTAGTAGCAATAATCTTTGAATCCTCTTTGGCCACAGGGGATGTGCTAGAGGTTTGGAGAACGACAAACGTAGTCATCTTGTTTTGAACATAATTAGGTGAATCCTGGGAATTATCGACCATTATCATATCGATGAGCATTTGTAGAAGTACAGACTCAAGAATTTGACAAGACAATCATTTCGTACGAGATCAGGGTCATATCATCTTGTAGGAAAAAAACATGGAGTGCCACTAGAATCTATTCTGGGACCCCTGTACTTGATTTTCATAAATGACCTGGATAAAGAGAAAGGAGGATGGGTCAGTCATAGAAATGTGATGTAAAGGAAAAAGTTCAAGGTTGCCAAAGGTTACAAGAGAATATAGACAGAATGCCAAGTTAGACAAAAAGGTAGCAGATGGGTTTCAATCTAGTTAAACAGGAGGTGATGCAGTTTGGAAAGACAACCCAGAAAGACATGTACTGGGTTAATAGTGAGTTGCTTAAGAGTGTGAATGAACAGAAGGACTTTGGGGTTGCCACATAATTTAATAGTTAAAAACATCAGTAGGACACTGGGTTTTTTCCCCAAAAGGAGATTGAATTCAGGTGAAAAGAGATCACATGACAACTCTACAAATCACTTGTGAGACCACATTAAGGGTATTGTGTTCAGTTCTGGTCACCTCATTATAAGGATGAAGAGTGAGCAGTTAAAATCTAGGAGAATGTTTCTTTTCAGTGTAGAAAAAGTAAGTTTTTAAAGAAGTCTTTAAGGTGATGGCAGGTATAAACTTTTAAACACATACATGGATAAAAGAAAAATAGGGGCTATGATTTAAGATACAGGTCAACACAGTATTAAAAGCACAGGCACCTGGACTAGTATATTGTTTTACTATATCTTACTAATACTTTTCACAACAAATTATGGACAAGTCCAAAACAACAAATCACAATAAAACCATGTTTCCTACCTAGTTGCAGTTACAAAGTTCTACAACTGAGCCAACCTCCCCTGTTTTAAACCCATGAATTCCTTGTCACCTGATCAGTCCCTTAATTGAAGCTGCCTTGCAATTGGCTGGAACTGTGGAGGTAGGAGGCATCCCCTTGCTGGAATGTCCAGCCACAATGATCTCCCAGGTGTTCCTTGTGAGAGGTAATGATCATTCACATTCCAGCAAGGGGCAGCCTCCTGCCTCCACAGGTGTGACCAATAGCAAGGCAGCATCAATTAAGGAATTGGGAGGCTGGTTTATCAGCTGGATTAAAAACAGGAGAGTTTTACCATGGTTCCTGTTGAAAATATACCTGCCAGCAAAGGTGAATTGACTCTAGTTTATTTCCAAAGCTTTTGTTTTAATTTGCTAATTAAAAACTATTAAAGTTGTTAGAGACTGAAATGATTTAATACTGGGAGGACAATTTTAAAATAAATTTATATTCCACTTTCATTGTTTCCTCTGTCAGAAGTAGTTTTGTTTAATTGGGTGTTGAGTGCAAATAAAAAGATTTAAAATAGGTTATATTTTTATTTTATTAATCTATAGATTTTTTCTGTTTTTCTTTCAATCCTCTATTTGTTTAAAAGTCTTTTAAATGCTTTCATGCAAGGAATTCTAAGCACCCATGGCTATTTAAAAGAAGAAAATCTGTCCCTGATGTCTCCTCTGGACTTTTCTCCCTTCACTTTGTTGAGATGTCATCTGAGATTTGCTCATCCTGGCTCGAGGAAGCAAGTGCTGAAAGTCTACCTTATCTCTTCCTCTTGTAATGTCGAAGGTTTGGACTTCTATTTCACTCATGTCCACTTTGAGTAGTTCCATGATTTTTAAAGGGGATGTGAATAAAAATGTTTTGGGACAGACTCTTTCAACAAAGTCACTTTGAAGGTAAGATACTTTAAGAAATTTATTGCTAAAATTATTGGAGACTAATAGGATTTTTTTTAATTTAGATTGAAAATATGATGGGAGCAAGAATTGAATATACTAATTTGGATAAAATTTAGTCAAAATTATATTGTAATGGAGTTATAACACAATAAATTAGTTCAATATAATTTTCATTATTTGTATTGTACTCCACATAGGATGAATGGTCTTAATCCTAATTGTATATGGTGATATCTGTGAAAGAAAGTGGGACTGTTTGCATTCAGTGTGGTCTTGCAATGAACTGAGTTTATTATTAAGGTAGATTATTAAGATCAAGGATCCAAGAATATTTTTACTTGGGTAAAGGATGTAAATTTGAAATTGACAAATACCAAGGAAATTTTTATGTATTGCAACAGCAGTGCAAAGAAGTATCTAGTGATATCTTGGAAAAATGACAGAAGTGTTATTAAGTGGATGGTATAATGAGATGAGAAACTGTAAACCTCAGGAAAATGTGTGGAGTTTAAGGAATAGTTGATATTTTTAATATAGTATTTGAAAACCATCTATGGATTTTCTGAATAATTTTCCAACCACTTAGCCTTTCCTCTTAATAACTTTTAACAATCAATGAATGTCTATGCTAATATTATTGTGGCAGCTCGCCACAAGGCAGGCAAACAGGCCCTGATTGTAAGCCACATGACGGAACAGCTGGCCAAAATGGCAGTCTTTCTTCCAGCTTGGGGACCATGTGATGCCCAGATGATGTCAGCAAGGTCCAAGCTGGGAGTAGAAGTGCATCCCAGCAGCCTGCAATAATTCACTGAGCTCAATCTGTCTGTTTGCATGTTATTGCAGGAGCAGTGCAGCTGCCACTTCAGGTGTTTCTTTTCTTTCTTGACCTTTGAGTGGGAGGGGAATGGGAATGTGACAGTATTTAGAGATGGGTTGGGAGAAATTGTTAGTGGCTTGCACACACAGTTTAAAACAAGACATTTGCAGGACGCAACAAAGCATCAACAGTCACTTGCCTGGACAAGCATATGATCTTCACAGGCAGAGAAGAGCTTTGCTCTCATAGCAAGGGTGTGAAACAATTGTCCATATCACCATATACAGCACAGAACAGTCCATACCGGAACAAATCCCCACCCTCCAATCCTCTCCCCTCCATGTAATTATCTAGTCTTTCCTTAAATGTAAATAAGGTCCCTGCTTCAACCACCTCTGCTGGAAGCTTATTCCACATCCCAACTACCCTTTGTGTGAAGCAATTTCCCCCTTGCAATCTCAAACCATGGCCTCTGGTTTGAATATCCCCCACTCTTAATTAAAAAAGCCTATTCATGTTGACTCTCTGTCCCTTTTAAAATCTTGAACACCTCCATCAAATCCACCCTCAATTTTCTACGCTCCAGAGAAAAAAGCCCCAGGCTGCTCAACCTTTCTCTGTCACTCAAACCCTGACATCCTGTCAACATTCTCATGAACCTTTTCTGCACTCAGAAATGCTTTCCACAAAGGCAAAGCTGGCTAACTTTTGGAGGCTGTCTGGTCCAAGGAGAAGACTGGCAATCTGACGGGTGACCTCAGAAGGGGACAAGTTTTGTTAGCAAGGCTGATTGAGAAGGAATCGCTCTGAAAACCAGCAAGAACCCTCCTGAGTGGTCAACATTTGCCTGTTCAGTAGCAAAGATGAGTGAACTTTGTTCATGATAACTTTTGTTGTCCAAAGTACTTTTCTAATCTTCAATATACATTACACACACCTGTGCTTGGTATTAGAGGGGATAAAGTAGTTGGGTAAGTTCAGTAATAAGTTAGTTTGTTTTCTTGCTGAAATATAATTAAAACCAACTTTTTGCCCATGTTGTGATCCTCTGGACTCCGTCACAGGAGAAAATATACATGGACTTTTTTTTGTCTCATTGGTTATTGATATTTGATTATTTTTTTTCATTTTCACCTGTCATGATGCAAACAATTAAAGAAAATAAAAACAGAAGATCAAGTCCCCAGGGGTGGCCTTGATTGGCCTCAAGCTGCTGTGGGAAAGGAGCTCTGATCTTTGAATCCTCTAGCTGCATGGGAAGTGCTGGAGGACGGCAAATGCAGTCGGCTTGTTTGAAGATCAAGGAGAGATTCTTGGGAATTGTAGACCAGTATCTGATTGATGAGCATTTGGAGAAATACTGACTCCAAGGACAGTCAGCAGAGCTCTGGGAAGGGTAGATCATGTCTTATGAGTCTAATTGAGTTTGTTTGAGGGAGGTAAGAGGAAATGAATGAGGTTAGGGTGGTTGATGTGGTCTCCATGTAATTTAGCAAGAATTGGACAAGACACTTGTCCAGAAAGCCATTTGGAATGGGATCAGGGTCACTCTGGCTGGGGATAAAAAATTTCTTCGATGAAGAAAGCAGTGGAGTGCCACAGGGATCTGCTCTTGGTGATTTTTATAAATGACCTGGATGAAGGGAGGGGTCAGAAAGTCTGCAAATAATGCCAAGGTTGGAGGAGTTGTCAGAGTTGGGTAGGAAAAACCACAAGGCTGGGTACAGGGTAAATTAACATATTTGTAGAACTCTTTTGGATTAGTTTTCACTAAAACATAAATTCAACATCTAAATAAACAATCCTCAACAACACTGGCTCTTAATATCATTATAATGTTTTATATCTCAGTCATTATTTCAAAATTAAACCAGTTCAATCATCATTTATTTTTAATCTTACTCAAAAAATTATGATCAATGTAAACAATGCTTCATCCTATAGCAGCATAAACACATTCTTCAACGTGTTGCAGAGCTAATACAAGGGACAAAAATTATTTTTCAGTAGCAGAATAATTCTTTTAACTGTTTATTCAATGTCTGAGATACAGAGGCCACTGGATTTTTAATACAGCACTGATCAACTGCTAAAGCACGTGGCTTCTCACAGTCAAGCGAATGAAGCGCAAGTTTGTAGCAGATGCTTTCTGTTTGTCAAATGGCTGTTCAAATAAACTTTTCTCTATTTAAAATATTAGTCAAGTGAAGAGTGATATCAACAAAGCTTTCCGAGAAACCCGTCGGCTGATCTCAGAGCTCCCGAACAAAAGAAAATAAAGGATGTTGAAGATCCCCAAAGAAGGAAGACAATTAAGAAAATGAATAGAAGAGAAAGAAAAAAGGGAAAAGAACAGAGGTTTTGAGGCTGACCAGGAGCCGAACAAGATTTTCTTGATAGGGAGAAACAATGAGGTTGGATCTCAAGGGGGACGGGGAAGGATGCATCTGAAGTGGGAGTACTGTTGGGTGCAGGAGATGTGGAGGCCAAGCGGAGGCTGGGTTGGTGGCACTCTCGGGCATGGAAGAAAAAGTTGATAGTTACCTGGTAAGGTTGGTCCAAAACATCAGAGAGCGTTCGAGACATGGGGGATACCAGGAGCAGTGTGGCCAGAGGGGGATGGGTGGGAAAGTAATATGATGTGGCAGCCTGGAATCAGAAAATGAGGTGGAGGAAGAACAGTATAAAAGGGACATAGGGCCTGATCCCTTTCGCTAGTGAGATACTGGAGGCCATTGGCCAAATAAAAGGAACTTTGAAAACACTAATTTGCAGGGTAGGGGGCAATTGAAACAGAAGAGAGAGAATGAAATGGATGCATGGGGTAAAGATGTGGGAGAACATGGATTCCTTTTAAAACATCAGCAGGAGGAACTGTTTACAATTGTGGGGGTGAAGGAGGGGAGAGAACAATTGAGAAATAACTTGGAAATAGAATGGGCCATCAGTCTCTCCATCCACCCACCCCCCCCCCACTAACTGGTGCCAAATCAATGGCCATGCTCTATCCTGATACGGTTTCTTAGCTACTAGGATAGGGTGAGGTTTTCTGGGCAGTGTTAGTCTGGTGGAATATGTGGGGGAGAAGGTTGGATTCAACAGTGACATGAGCACAGTGCTATTGAAATGGAGGAGGGAATTTGTCCTGCATAAAAAGAGCCTGAAGCAAAATCAACTCCAGTTTTCCCCTCCTTCACCCAGCGATACTGAAGTTAATAAGGACCTAAGAGAGGGAATGGAGCTTGTAAGAACCCTTCTACCACTTGGGATTAAATATAAATGAGGTGGGGATAGAGAGATTGTAATTGTGAGGAATAGGAGGGGGATGTTTGAAGAAAGAATACAGGGGAACTTGAAAAAGGGAGGGAGATGAAAGTGGTAGATGAGTGCTAACAGCTTGGTTCTTTGTGCCAGGGTGGGGAGTTTTCCATTTTGCTACTGAGATAATTTAATTGATGGTCCTTTCAACAGCACAAGGAGTGGGATAAATAAAGACTGTAAAAAGATTGTTTGTTTAGTATGAAAAATAAAATATTCAAATAAAAAACAATGCTTTAACAGAACTTCTTGTAATATCCAACCATTCCTCAAAAAGACCTTTCCATAATTTTCTTAACCGTGAGCAGAGGAAAATCAAGTTTTCTGAATTTTACCCTGAACATGCTCAACAACTGAACCAAGATAACCCACTTGAGCATGACAAAATTCAATCTTTCCTAAATTAACATTAAAACTCGAGAGATACGACAACAGCATTTTAAACAGTGTCCAGCTTATTTACCTTGGATGTTATCTCCTTGTGCCCAGAAAATCTTGCTCTAAGATCATTAGACATTGTTGAGAACACAATTACCACTTTTTCTCCTGCTTCAAAACTCCTCTGTCTTGGTATTCTGTCATTCCAGACTTTCATCTTGGATTCCCTTCAGCTATCTTCCAAATTAATTCCCCAGTGTTCTTTAAACTTTGAAGCACACCCCAACAAATTCAACTGTATATCCTCATTAACCCACTATCCTTTTAACAAAATTAAATGTCCTCAAACTTCAAACAAAAATAAATTAATTTCCTTGACAAGAAGTCCTCATTGGAACCTCTCTGAGATTCTGGGTGCTTTGCAGACCATGCAATTTGATTTTTTACTATAATGATAATTTCATTACTTTGTAAATTATTTTCTTCAAATTAAACGTGGTATCTAACCTCCCATTCCCCCAACCTAAAAAAGAGTGATTGTCAAGAACCAAGTGTTTTAACAAAAAAATTGATATTTATGTGGAAGATTATTAGTAACCTTCTCTCGTGGTAAACAACTACAAAGTTCTGCGAGCCATCTTTCAGGCCAAAATCTATTTCTGACTTCCATAATCTTGCAGTAGCTACTAAGGGAAGTGAAATAAGGAGATGACTTGGTCAGCCACTTGCACTTCCAATGGTTTTTATTTGAAAAGCCTGCATGGCACCTTTTAAAGAAGCTCACAAGTCCCGCACATTTAAACTCAAAAGCTTAAAACATAACAAGCTGAAAGAACGGTATTGGCTTCAAGGAATTCTAAGAGCAATTATACCGAACTGGGAACGAAGATAACATAAATTAGTTTCTAGCTAAAATTGAACTACCGAAATTGCAAGGAGAGGAGCAAAACAAATTGATGGAGCCATTCGAAAGAGAGGAAATACAGGATATATTAAAGAAGCTACCAAACAATAAAATGGCTGGAGAGGACGGACTCCCAGTGGAATTATATAAAACATTTAAATACTTATTAATTCCTCCTTTCCTGGAAGTAATGAACCAGATTGAAGAAACACAAAACATGGGAGATTCATGTAAAACAGCAATACCAAAGATGAGGAATGATCCAATAACACCAGCATCGTATAGACCAGTATATCTACTTATAACCATTTACGGAGCAAAAACAGGCCAGGTTAGCCTTTGGAGTCCGCACTGGTTCACTGATTTTGTGCGCCCTCTTCAGGCATTGTTCCAGGTAGATATTCATTCAATGCCGGTGGAATCAGATCATAGCAAAACTATAAGCAAACAGATTGGCCAACTGTGTACCAAGAATAGTAAAACTTGACAAAACTGGATTTATTAAGAAAAGACGAACAATGGACAATATCTCTAAGTTCATGAACTTAATCCATGCAGTACAAGGAAAGAAGACTCCAACAGTGGCGATTGCTTTTGATGCACAGAAAGCCGGTGACAGGGTAGAATGGAATTATTTATTTAAAGTACTACAGAGGTTCAACCTACCAGAGAAATATATGAATTGCATTAAACCGTGATATAAGGGACCATTGGTGAAGGTGACAGTAAATGGATATATAATTGAACCAAGGTCAACTTGGCAGGGATGTCCACTATCTCCCTCACTGTTTGCTTTAGCTCTAGAACACTTCGCAGAACTGATAAGAACAGAAAATAAAAGGAATATAAAATCAGTCTATTTACATAGGATGTCATAGTATTCTTAACAGAACTATCAATAAAAGAATTACATAAAAAATTGAAGGAATATGAGGAAGTATCAAGGTACAAGATCAACGCAAATAAAAGTGAAGCGATGCCAATGAGTAATGCGGATTTCACCAAGTTTAAAGATTTACCATTAACACTGATAGGAAGAGTAAATTGCATTAAAATGAATATATTCCCAAAGATACAATACCTATTTCAATCATTACCAATTCCCTTTACAGAAAAATACTTCACTGAGCTAAATAAAATAATAAGGAAATTCTTTTGGAAAGGTGGAAACCGAGGATAGCGGTAGATAAATTAACAGAATGCTACAAACAAGGGGGCTTACAGCTCCCAAACTAAGATTTATTGTGGACCAGGTTAGAGCTAGATAAAATAGGGGAGGAGTTACCAGAACATAAACTTGATAAGTGGGATGAAAAACTGGTGCAACATAGAAGTTCACCAGCACTGCACCATCTACTCAACATTTGGAAGAAAAACAAATGACCAACTACCAAAATTATTATTGATGCAAAATCAACTAATCCCTTTCACAATAGGTAACCTTTCCTTCAGGGAATGGGAGAGAAAAGGGATCAAAAGAATATAAATTTTTTTTTGGAAACAAATTATTTTCCTTTGAACAAATGAAGGATACATATAACTCACGATACAATGTTTGCATACCACCAACTGAAAACCTACTTGAAGAACAATTTGGGAAGCAGACTGAGGTTACCAGAAGGAAGCAGCTTTGAATATGTAATTACAGACACATTTGAGTAATTAAAAGATTTATAACAAACATGTACATCAAGCTGCAAGAGAAAGAGAACAATGAAATAAGTTGTAAACCCAAACAAAAGTGGGAACAAGATCTAAACATAAAGATAAAAAATGAAAAATGGGAAAAGCTATGCTTTGAAACTATGAGAAATACAATAAACACAAAGTTACGCATGATACAATATAATTGGTTACACAGGCTCTATACCATGCCCCAAAAGTTAAATAAATGGAACCCAACAGTATCAGACAGATATTTTTGCTGTAAGAAGGAAACGTGAACAACAGTACATGCAATTTGGGCATCTGAGAAAGTAGAAAGGTTTTCAGAATATCTAAAACAGGTATTAAATAAAATCACAAAAAGCAATATCCCAAAAATTCCAGAGATCTTTCTTCTAAGTAATGAACCAGGCCTCAATTTGGATGAAGCACAAAAAAGATTTATTATGACCACCTTAGCTGGAGCAATAAAATGTATAATGTCAACCTGGACATCAGAAGAGAGCACGAGAGAACAGCAATGGTACATAAAAATGAATAAATGTATTCCATTCAAAAATATAACATTACAGTATTCAAACTAATTTGGGAACTGTACATGGAACACAACAGAGAGGGCCTACCATCGACCTCCACCTCCTAAAATGACAGAATGATAAAAAAACAAAATGAACTGACCCAGTCTGTAAAAGTAGATGACACAATTTTCTTGTTTATTTTCATTGTGTGATAACATTGTTTAATAGGTAAGGAGGGAGGAAAGGTGGAGAAAATGACTGCGTATATTCAAAAGGAAAATGGATGCGTGTATTTTGGGTAATATGGTTCATAGCATGAAAAATTTAAAATTTTTTTTAAAAAGATTAATCTGTTCCAAACATTTCCAATTCCCATCACCGAATTTTTATGGAACAGTAAGTAATTAAGAATAGTGCAAGAAAAATTAAAATGTATATACAAACACCGAGGGCTACAGCTACCAAACTTCACAAATTATTATAGGGCAGTGCAGGTAAGATATTTATCAAATTTTCATCAGAGAGGAGAAAAACTAAACTGAACTAGGATAGAATTAGCTGAATAGGGAGAAGATGTCCCAGAACATGAACTTTACATATGGGATCAAAAGTTGGTGCAATACAACAATTCACCAGTATTACATCATATACTTAATTTATCTTTTTCCCTTCCATGTGTATTCTCTTCCATATTTTATCAAAAACCAAAAATGCTATTGACACAAAACCCATTCATTCCTTTTACAATAGATTATTCATTTTTCAAGGAATAGGCAAGAAAAGGAATCAATAAAATAATAAATTATTTCCCAAAAAGCAATCTTCTAACATTTGAGCAATTAAAAGATAAATATTGAATTTCACTCGGTCGTGCACCTTTCGTGAAACACCTTGCATGTGCAGTTTGTTACCGATTTGTTTGACTCGGTCATTCACTGCTCGTGAAACACCTTGCAGGCGATATTTGCAATCGAGGCTGCTTGAAACACTTGCTCCAAACCTTGAGCCTGGACCACATACTGATACGTTCAGCAATAAACCAGCTCAAATTCTATCATCTCTCGCTCCAAATCACCTACCTGTGTCTGGAACAGAAAGATACCAACCAACACCCACTTTCATTGTGTTTTCCCTTAACACAAATCTCACATCTGGGCAAGGTAAAAAGTTTTAAAAATACTGTATATTCACTGGCCCCACCAACTACCACCTTGGTCACTTGAGCATTTTCATTAACTGCACATGCTGTGTGACATCCTTTTCCTTTGCACGTTTGAGGAGGACATCCCATTTACTCCACATTACAAATCAAACGGCACCTTATGGTTAGCGTTAGGGATACAGCTGCAACACATCTGACCCTCCATGCCCACAGTTTCTAGTTAGTTCTAGTGTGATTGGCTTGTTCCAGCCACTGTGTAAATTAATGTGTTTGGATGCTTTAAAGAGAAAAGTTGAAAGGATCCCTACCTGGTTTCCTGTGAATCGACTGTTTGCTGACGACTCTCGATCAGAAACCTCCAAGCTGCACACTCAAGCTGCGCCACTCTCACAATCACTGCTGCACTTCTGACTCCCTTCGTTTGAAGGGAAATAGTCACCTTGTTCATTTTACTCACCTTTCCCAGCGCAGTATCCTCCTCTCACTTGCTCCAAATCTCACAGGTTTCGTAATGGTCCTTTAAAATCAAAATGATCAAATTACAAGTTTATATTTTGACATGCTGAATACGAAACAGTCACCTTGTTCATTGCACTCACCTTTTCCTCCAATCTCCTCTCCCTCCAACTCCCACGAATCCAGAAATGTCCTTTAAAAACAAAATTATGAAATGAGTTCTTTCTTCACATGATGCATATAACATACTTTCTAAAAAGTGAATCCACCTCTTGACTTCATTTACAAAGTCTGCAAACCATTTTGGTAAAAACAAAACACCATTCCAGACACCACATGCCAAAGCGTCATTGACATTTTTCCAAACATTGTGCTGTTTTTCAAGATTGTTTGCACATTTAACTCAGCACATCCTTTGGATTTGTTTTCTTCCTAATTTACAAACAGGTATTTTTGTGCATTTAATAGAGTTTGTGAGCAGTTGGTTTGAATCGGGCGTGCATTTGTTGTGAAAAACATTGCAGGTGTAGTTGGTTTCCAGTTTTATTACTTAGAATCGGTCATGCACTCGCTGTGAAACGCATTGCAGGAGCAGTTTGTTAATGGTTTGTTTGACCCGGTCGTGCACAAACACCTCGCAGGTGCAGTTTGTTACTAATATTTTTGACTCGGTCGTGCACTCGCTGTGAAACAACTTGCAGGTGCAGTTTGTTACTGGTTTGTTGGAATCTGCCGTCCACTCGCTGTGAAACAACTTGCAGGTGCAGATTGTTACCGGTTTGTTGGACTCAGCCGTGCACTCGTTGTGAAACACCTTGGAGGTGCAGTTTGTTACTGGTTTGTTTGACTTGATTTTGCACTCGAGAACACCTTGCAGGTGCAGATTGTTACCTGTTTGTTTGACTCGGTCGTGCACTCGTTATGAAACACCTTGCAGGGGCAGTTTGTTACCGGTTTGTTGGACTCGGCTGTGCACTCCTTGTGAAACACCTTGTAGGTGCAGTTTGTTACCGGTTTGTTGGACTGGGCCATGCACTCGCTGTGAAACACCTTGCACATGCAGTTTGTTAGCTGTTTGTTTGACATGATCATGCACTCATAGTGCAACACCTTGCAGGCGCAATTTGCAACCTGATAACTTGGCCAATCGAAGCATCTTCACCATTCATTGAAACACTTGCACCAAACCTCGAGCCTGGACAACATACTGACCCGTTCAGCACTCACCTGCTCAAATTCTGTCCCCTCTCGCTCCAAATCACCTTCCTGTGTCTTGAACAGAAAGATACCAACCAACACCCACTCCCATTGTGTTTTCCCTTAACACAAATCTCACATCTGGGCAAGGTAAAAAGTTTTAAAAATACTGTAAATTCACTGGCCCCACTAACTACCACCTTGGTCACTTGAGCATTTTCATTAACTGCACATGCTGTGTGACATCCTTTTCCTTTGCACGTTCAAGGAGGACATCCCATTTACTCAACATTACAAATCAAACGGCACCTTATGGTCAGCGTTAGGGTTACAGCTGCAATACATCTGACCCTCCATGCCCACAGTTTCTAGTTAGTTCTAGTGTGATTGGCTTGTTCCAGCCACTGTGTAAATTAAAGTGTTCGGATGCTTTAAAGAGAAAAGTTGAAAGTATCCCTACCTGGTTTCCTGTGAAGCGTCTGTTTGCCGATGACTCTCGATCAGAAACCTCCAAGCCGCACACTCAAGCTGGGCCACTCTCACCATCACTGCTGCACTTCTGACTCCCTTCGTTTGAAGGGAAATAGTCACCTTGTTCATTTTACTCACCTTTCCCAGCGCAGTATCCTCCTTTCACTTGCTCCAAATCTGACAGGTTTGGTAATGGTCCTTTAAAATCAAAATGATCAAATTATAAGTTTATATTTTGACATGCTGAATACGAAACAGTCACCTTGTTCATTGCACTCACCTTTTCCTCCAATCTCCTCTCCCTCCAACTCCCACGAATCCAGAAATGTCCTTTAAAAACAAAATTATGAAATGAGTTCTTTCTTCACATGATGCATATAACATGCTTTCTAAAAAGTGAATCCACCTCTTGACTTCATTTAGAAAGTCTGCAAACCACTTTGGTAAAAACAGATTACCATTCCAGACACCACATGCCAAAGCGTCATCGACATTCTGTTTTGTGCTGTTTTCCAAGATTGTTTGCACATTTAACTCAGCACATCCTTTGGATTTGTTTTCTTCCTAATTTACAAACAGGTATTTTTGTGCATTTAATAGAGTTTGTGAGCAGTTGGTTTGAATCGGGCGTGCATTTGTTGTGAAAACCATTGCAGGCGTAGTTGGTTTCCAGTTTTATTACTTAGACTCGGTCATGCACTCGCTGTGAAACGCATTGCAGGAGCAGTTTGTTGCTGGTTTGTTTGACCCGATTGTGCACTCACACCTCACAGGTGCAGATTGTTACCAATTTTTTTGATTCGCTTGTACACTCACTGTGAAACAACTTCTAGGTGCAGATTGTTACCGGTTTGTTTGACTTGGCTTTGCACTCGAGCAACAACTTGCAGGTGCCGATTGTTACCGGTTTGTTGGACTCAGCCGTGCACTCGCTGTGAAACACCTTGCAGGTGCAGTTTGTTACCGGTTTGTAGGACTCGGCCGTGCACTCATTGTGAAACACCTTGCAGGTGCAGTTTTTTACTGGTTTGTTTGACCTGGTCGTGCACTCACACCTCGCAAGTGCAGTTTGTTCCCAATTTTTTTGACTCACTCGTGCACTCGCTGTGAAACAACTTGCAGGTGCAGATTGTTACCTGTTTGTTTGACTTGGTTTTGCACTCGAGCAACAACTTGCAGGTGCAGATTGTGTTAGGTCTGCTTTGTTCATGAATGAATGAGACATACCTAACAATTTGGTGACACCGATGTGATGGGTGAGTGGACACTGGACGACGGTTTCTGTTTTTCTTGGCCTTCACGTCCAAAGGCAGGCTGTGTGCTCGTAGAAAGTCTGCGCCGAGAGGTGATGTGTCCACAGTGGCTCGAATGAAATTCCACTAGAAATTTTATCTGCCAAGTTGTTTTTGGACATTGTGCATGACAAAGGTCTTGATGGCAGTCTTTTTTGTCGCCCAGAGGGTGGGACCTTGTGGGTATGTTCGTCTCTTCAGGGCGATTGGTGGGATGACACTGAGTTCAGCATCCGTGCCGGCCACTAGCCTTGTCAGTAATGTTCAAGAGGCTATTGGTGAGGTCAGCCACCTTGTCCATGAGCGGCGGCTGGCCTGGGCATTTTCTGAAAATGAGCAGGGCTGGCTGCATCTTCACGCTCGAGCCCATCGATGTTGCTGATAAAGACACCAGCTAACGTTCAGTGCCTCTGCTAATTTGGTGGGGGGCGGTTGTGCTCGGTTCGGGTGGGATCAGTTCTGCTGCCCCACATGAGGATGAGTCAATCGGTTCATGGCGGACTCATTTTCCTGTTTCATGTGCCACAGCGCATCAGCTCTGGCCGTGACCTTACGTGGGTCTGAGAAATCTTCGTCCGTCAACGGCAGTTGTATGTCATCTGGCATCTGTTCCAAGAAAGCCTACTCAGACATGAGGCATGACTTGTGGCCCTCTGCTCGTGCGACCATCTCATCCATTAGGGCACATGGTGTTCTGTCTCCTTAGCTGTGCAGGTGCATCAGCCTGGCAGCGCACTGTCGTCTGAACAGGCCGAAAGCCCTCAAGAGGAGTTTGTGAAGGGCTGGGTATTTCCTTCCTCTGGGGATCGTGTATCAGGTCGTCCACCCTGGCCACGGTCTCTTGGTCCAGGGAACTGACGACATGGTAGAACATTGTCGAGTCAGACGTGATCTGCCGGAGGTGAAATCGTGCTTCCGCTTGCCTGAACCAAGTGCGTGGGCGAAGCGTCCAGAGGTTGGCAATTTCATAGCCACTGCGTTGACTGCTGCAGCATCCATGGTGTGGAGTCCAGAATCGTCTGGACTCGTCGGGGTCACCAATTGTAGCGGTAGCTACAAGGAGAAATGAAATAAGATGACTCTGTTAGTCGCTTGCACTTCCAACAGTTTATATTATCAGGTGGCCCGTAAGTGCCGCCCACACAGGGGTGGTGATGTAACGACGCAGCCAAGTGCATCTGCATGGCCCATTTGAACTGGGGAGATGATGCGCCCAGCAGTACCATCTTGACACGGCTACACTGCTGCTGCGGCCGTAACAGTGCAGAGCCGATTCGACTGCGTCTCGATGTGTGCCCTGTTAGGTCTGCTTTGTTCATGAATGAGTGAGACAAACACCAGGCTGAGTCGAAATCAGGGTTCTTTGTTCTTTATTACCGGATTGTAACACTTGCGACCAACAAAGTTAGTCGGAGAATGCATTCTGCCGTTATCAGCAAAATGGTGATTTTTTATACCCTTGGATACATGCTTAGAACATCATCATATCATTACTTGTCCAATGACTAAAACTGTTGCTATCCTTTCCCTGCTAGCTTCCTGCCTCTCAATCCATCAATGTCTCTCTTATCTTGTAAGTACAAGGATGCATTCTGTTACTCCTTAGTACTGGGTGACTCCTTCTCCGGTCCCATCTCATGATGTTTTACCTAACAGGAGTACAAGGACACCTCCCCTTCTTGTTACTGCCCTGTACAGGGTAACTCCCTACACATTCCCATCTCATGATGTTTTACCTTACAATCCCTCCTTTGTCCTCTTTAGAGGACAATCTCGCCCTGACTATGCTACCACCGCGTTACATTAGTTCGCCTATTATTGCCAAGCTCTATACGGGTTCTGTTCACAGGGCAGTTCGGCTGGTGGGCGAGGGCTCCCCCAACCCTCCTTTGCGTACACCCCCCATCCGTCACCCCGATCCCATTGCCCGTTTACAAGTTTCATCCCATTTGCCCCCAAGCAAAAAACTAGCTAACCCCCCGTACATTAGTAAATTCCCAAGTTAACATATGGTCTACAATCTAATTCATAATACTTGTTCTACAATCTGATTAATAATGTTTGTGTTACAATCAATGTTATAATATTTAGGTTACAAGCAAGGTTAAAATTATATGTGTAACAATCTAATTCACAATCCCTCCTTCCCATCACATTCCCCTTCAGACTCCAGATCGATCTCAGCAACTTTCTCCGTCTCCTGTAATGTGAGATAGTCTTGCTCCACAGCCTGCACAGCTTGATATTTCGGAGGCAGTTCATCACGGTCAGCAAAGGCTTTCTCTATGGTCCTCGTGACCAGCGTTCGAATGCATGGAATACAACAACAGCCACAAGTGATAAAAATTGATACAGAAATGAACAAACCCAGCAAAAGTTGTCCTAACAATGTGCTCCATCTCCCAAACACTCCCTGTAATCAGGATAAAACAGGATTGGAGACTCCAGACTGGGCTTTTAATTCTTTCGCCAATGCCCTAAGTTTCGTTAACCCCTTAGTGAGTGATCCATCTGGCCCTGTGTTATTAGAGATAGAAGTGCAGCATAGATCTCCAAACATAGCACACACTCCACCTTTCTCTGCCAGGACCATATCAATCGCTATCCTATTCTGAAGTGTCATAAGGGAAGTTTCTGACAGTTGTTGATGTATTGCCTCAACAACGTCCCTGGTCAAATTTGCAAGGCGCTGGACATTATAGTGAATAAGGTTGATCCTATTAACATTTTTATTTACAGTGATGGGAAAAATTGCACTAAAAACAGGAAAGCTTTCAAACCCAGCTGCAATCTCATCGGCTAATTTAAATTCGTCCGGAATATTCCGGGCTTGGCCAATGGCATCAATCCATACCCCATCAGGGTTCCTTCCTCCCGGCCCCAAGAGTCCAACACTCCTCCTTTTTCTCCACAGCCAACTCTCTGTGTGGCGCAATTCTAGGGAATCCTCGTCTCCCTCCTGCATTTTGACAATCAGCACTGGCGCATTAAGGGTTACTAGAGCACACCGACCATCCCAGTTAGCGGGGAGCCAGTTGTACAGCACTCTTCCTCCACAAAACTCATCTGTGTAGTCATTCAATCTGCTACAAGTCTCCTTAGTTTCAGATTCATTTTTTTTGTTATGGGACCTCAAAATCATCCCCTGTATATGTTCATGATAACCAGTAACCTGTTTGGCTGCCCTGTCAGGCACCCATGTGGCGTTTTCCCTGCTAATAGTAGGTCGTCTACATACTGAATCACTGTAACATCTTCCGGGAGCTTTAATTTCATTAGGATTTCGCTAAGGGCCTGATTGAACAGTCCTGGACTGTCCTTATAACCCTGAGGTAATCTAGTGTATGTGTACCGATGTGCTTGGTAAGTGAAAGTGAACCAGTCTTGGCATTCCTCAGCTAATTTCAAGCAGAAGAATGCGTTTGCCAGATCAATGACAGTATAGTATTCGTGCTCCGGACTCAGAGCCCTAAGTGCTACATATGGGTCTGGGACTGGTCTCCCGATAGTCTTGGTAGCCAAGTTAATCTCCCGGAGGTCGTGTACCATCCTCCAGTCTTTTCTACCCTGTTTGGGAACAGGCATGATGGGCGTGTTCCACATACTGTCAGGTGCCGCCCTAAAAACCCCTGACTCCATTAACCCTTCTATCGTTCCTTTAATACCCTCCTCCTGACTGGGCGACAAGCGGTATTGTTTTCTCCATATTGGTTTCTGCCCGGGGTTGGCCAATTCTAGAAATACCTCTCCTTTTATTACTCCCACATCATAGGGCCCCGTTGTCCATATATGTGGACTCAGATTAGAAAGATATTTGTCTGAGTCTCTGTGATCAATATTTTCTCCTTCTATGGCTCGGTCTCTTTCTACTTTCTCATTCACAACCTGGTCCCATGCTTCAATATTCAGTCTGACAAATTTTCCTCCCTCCGAGGTGGAATATCCCGGGATTTCTGTCTGCCTGTATTCACACCCTATCGCTTCCTTTACCATCGGACCCAGCTGTCGAGCGTGATGATCTTTGGCAATACCCAAGGTCACATGAGGCACACTTTCTACTCCTAAGCAGAACCACTCCATTTGTTCTTCTGTCATGACAACCATAGCAGCTATTCCCTCCTTACCTACAAAGATAAATGGACAATGTATCGTTTCTGTCTTCCCTTCTTTTAGAGAGTCCCACCTCTCCTCATATTCCTGGTCCGGGTGGATGGTGTAGTTTAATGTAACATGCATAGGATCTAGTGGATAATGGTAATCCCCATACCGAGGAATACTGGCCCTCCACTCAAAAAACTGTTTAATCAGCCCTGGGCCTGGTTCATCATACAGTAGCCGACTCCAGAAAATACAAACCTCCACAGAGTCTTCTGAAGCGTTAGATGGGGTCATTACTATAAACTGTCCTTCCCTTCTTATTGTATCCCCTGGGTATGTTAACCGAAGGCCCTTCTCAGAACATTGTATGGTTATTCCTAGTTTGGTAAGAATGTCCCTTGCTAATAAATTAATGGGGCAACTTGGCACAACCAGGACAGGCGTTTTAACCCTTTGTCATCCAAATGTCATGTCGATGTTATCTGTATAGGGCTGTGTTTCCCTTATCACGGAGAATCCTATTGTAGATAATGTTTTGCCCGAAAATGTGCTCCCTGGGGGTTTTTTAATCACTGTCGTAACTGCTGCCCCTGTGTCAACCATAAATTCAATTTTTTCTCCATTTACCATCCCCCAAATTTTTGGTGGCTCCCAGGGAGGCGTGATTTTTGATTCTCCTGGGCACCGTCAATAATCAAATTCAGCACCTTCCTCAATATAGTCATTACACTGAGGTGCCTGGACTTGTTGATCACTCTGCCACCCCCCGATTCTCTGGGGCCCATCAATATGTCCACCCCTACCCCTTGCTTGTCCTCTTAAGTTTCCTCCTCTTCCCCGATAGCCTCTAATAGAGGGTAATCTTTTTCCCCTTGCTCTCCCAGCCTCCGGACAGTTCCGCTGGTAGTGTCCAGGATTTTGGCAGTACCAGCATACTGCATGTTCCCCTCTATACATTGTACCTAGCTGTCTTTCCCAACCATTTCTTACTTGGGGTCCCGGATTTATCACTGGCCCCATGACCTGTGGGACTATCTGTTGGGCCGCTAATTTAACCCCTATATGTTCTATGGCTCTCACCAATTTATCGGTTGTCTTGTCCACCTCCTTCTGGGACGCACTTTCTGACTTAGCATGCTCTGATTGACGATGTCGTTTGATTGCATGTGTCAGGTGTCTTTTCCACAAATCCTCTGACATTGTCTCTAATCCCACAATGTCCCTTAATTTTGCTTGAACCGTAGCAGGTAGTCCGTTTATTATCCCATTACGAAAGTGAGCCCTTCCTAAGGGGCTGTGGTCGGGTCTTTCTCCAGTCCCTGTTTCCCATAAGTCCCATGCTCGAGTGAAATACTCGTGTGCAGTCTCTCCTTCCTTTAGTTGAAGGGTTACCAAGGCATCCAAACTATAGGGTGTAGGAAATGTTTCTCTAAGTGCTTCCCAAAATTTATTCCGAAGTGGGTTAAATTCTATTTCATCCCCCAATTTACTGCTTCTTACAATTTTCTCTATTTGCTTCAGGGCCCCTTCTGCCTTTAATTTTATCATGATAGTTCTGACATCTGCGAGTGCTAATTGTTCTTGGCAGGTTTCTCGCTCAAAACAAGAAATCCATGGACTAGCCCCATTACTCAACGGAGGTAGTTTTTTCATTAAACTCTCTAAGTCCATTCGTGACCAGGGTACATATTTTTGAGTTCCCCGTCCCGTGATCAGTAATGGGCATTGATATCTCAATTTTGGGGATTTCTGCTCCTTCTTTACTCTTGTAATGCATTTATTTATCCCACCCTTGTTCTGACTCTTCTTCGTCACTGTCACTGTCCCTATCAGCTTCCAATGTCTCAGGGTCAAAGGTATATTGGTCACGTTCATCTCTAAGATAATCTTTTCGGCCATAGTTTAGTTGTTTCACATCTTTCTCTTTTGTTCTAACTATGTCCAGGTAGGCATGTCTATTTTTCTCCCTCCCGAGTCTTTTCCTTTTACTTTCCTCCCATGGTGGATCGTATCTCGTTTCCTCATCTGTACTACACTTTTCGTCCTTTACTCCTATTACCATTCCTTCAGCTTTAATTTCTCCTGACAGTGTTGTAGTTATCTTTTCCACTTCCTTCAATACACCTACCATTAAATCTTTTTGATCCTCACTGATCTGCCCCAGCACATTAATATCTCTGTTTAAGTTTTTAATGTTATCCTGAACCTTTTTCATGTTCCATTTCTGTATCTCTAACTCCTTTTCTATTTTCTTGGACTCCAGAGGGGTCTCTACATCTATTACTCCCCCTTCTATTTTTATTAAAGGGGCCTGTACCTCGTCTGATGTGTCCCTATTCCCGAGGTTCTTGTCACACCCCAGTGTCTCAATATCTGGATATAAGGGACGTGACTCCAGGATCCCATCTGGGGTGCCAGAGAGAGAGAGAGAGAGAGAGCATAGCGAGAGAAAGAGATAGAGAGGCAGATACACAGAGCACAAGAGATAGAGAGAGAAAATGCCTTGCACTGGCCCCACTGGGAGAAAAGTCTTCAGATTAACACTTTCGTTTCAAAGGTTTTAAAAGGTTCTCATCCTGTGATCACTGGTCTGGATCAGATTGGGTCTCCCACCACTGGGAACTATCACTCCTTCCTTCCCTCCCACCTCGAGTGAGCTACACGTCAGCCCACAATGTCTGCCCTGATCCCGCAATGGTGGGGGTGCGGGAAAAAGGGAGGGAGAGAGGATAAAACAGGATCCCATTTGATGCGGAGCTGGAATTGTGGGCACAAAATTAAAACCAAATTGTATTTCTCTGCCCTGCCCAACCTGGGGATTTCAGGGCAGCACCGCCACAGATTGGGATTGGGAGGGGGAGTGGGTGAGAGAGGAGGGGGGGGAGAAGAGAGAGAGGGGGAGAGAAGAGAGAGGGGGGGAGAGAAGAGAGAGGGGGCAGGGTGAAAGGAGGGAGGGAGAGAGCAAACCCGGACACTTCGTGGCTGGAAACTGGAAACAGGCACTTTTCCTTTCCCTTCTGTGTTTTGTTTCTTCCAGCTTATCTAAGCCTCTACGTTTTAAAATTTTTGTTCCCCTCACCTGTCAGGAACATCTCAGTGCCCCCGGGTAACCAACCCCTCTTCCTCCAGCGGTCTACACATTTTCGGAGCATTTTTTGTTTTTCCAATGCCGCATTACTGGTATTTCGCTCCTCTAATTCCTGATTAATTTCCTTAATAACTTGGTCAAAAGTCTTAGCAGGCAACTGTACAGCCATAGCTGCGGGACCGCTTTCTAATGCCTGTTTTAATTTAGGTTTTTGTCCGTTTAGGGGATCTATGTCAACGAAAATTGCTTTTAAAAATGTCTCCTTGCAAGCTGGATGACTAATATCTTTTAAAAGAACAGTCTCTAAGTCTTGTCCTCCAATTGACTTCAGACTGTCCTGTATACTCTGATTGCTCGCTTTCCACTCTCTGTTTTCCCAAAGGGGTCTGAAAGTTAAATTACAACTAGAAAACCAAATATTTGGGCTATACTTTTGTCCTGTTTCCCTGTACCAATCTATGAATTTACGTAACTTTATCTCCTTGGTGATGTTGGGAATACCCTCATTTAACTTATCAAAAGTATTTCGAATAAACTGGGTGTCTCTTAGGAGTTTGTCAACTTTTTCATTAATATCTCCTACCTGATCCGGACACAGCTGTCGCAGCCTTCTGTCGTCGTTCTTGTTCACCAGGCAGGCGTCCCTGAGTACTTTTTTTGTTGTCTCAAGGTCTCTAGTGTCTGCTGTGGTATTCCACCACGGCGAATTGGGGAAATAAATTCTTAACTTCTCAAGTGTACAGACATTATCATACCTACCGGACATTTATAAGTCAGTCTCTCAGATACAATTGAGGCCAATAAGCCTGAACCTTTGTTTTCTTTCAAAGCCCAACCTTCACGTGGGAGATTTCTCCTCTTAATAACCAGTTTAGGGCAGAAAACTCAGGTCCTCAATTGTTTATAGACCACCTTCTCACTCTATTGGACTTTGCAACGACACAATAAAGACTTTTAAACTCTAGTAGTTTCTTGCGAAGCACTTAATAAATGTCATTCAAACACCTTAAGGACTTTTATCTTGTCTGTAATCACTTACGTGTTACAATCCTGGCATGCGACCTTCAATTGTGGTCGTCTAATTTGTCCGATCTCCAGTTCTTACTGACAATCATAAAGATTTAAAAAAAAAAAGAGAATTTTGTTAAAACAGGCTTCTCTGGACCTTTTTATCAGCCGGCTGAGATGATTGTCAGAAAAAACAGAAACCGTCGTCCAGTGTTCACTCACCCATCACGTCGGGGTCACCAAATTGTTAGGTCTGCTTTGTTCATGAATGAGTGAGACAAACACCAGGCTGAGTCGAAATCAGGGTTCTTTGTTCTTTATTACCGGATTGTAACACTTGCGACCAACAAAGTTAGTCGGAGAATGCATTCTGCCGTTATCAGCAAAATGGTGATTTTTTATACCCTTGGATACATGCTTAGAACATCATCATATCATTACTTGTCCAATGACTAAAACTGTTGCTATCCTTTCCCTGCTAGCTTCCTGCCTCTCAATCCATCAATGTCTCTCTTATCTTGTAAGTACAAGGATGCATTCTGTTACTCCTTAGTACTGGGTGACTCCTTCTCCGGTCCCATCTCATGATGTTTTACCTAACAGGAGTACAAGGACACCTCCCCTTCTTGTTACTGCCCTGTACAGGGTAACTCCCTACACATTCCCATCTCATGATGTTTTACCTTACAGCCCGCCAAACTGAGAGGCGCCAAGATGCACGGTTTGAGGCGATATCGGCCCACTGGCGGTGGTCAATGTGGAAGGCACCAAGAGATTTCTTTAGGCAGTCCTTGTACCTCTTCTTTGGTGCACCTCTGTCTCGGTGGCCAGTGGAGAGCTCGCCATATAACACGATCTTGGGAAGGCGATGGTCCTCCATTCTGGAGACGTGACCTACCCAGCACAGTTGGATTTTCAGCAGCGTCGGCCTCTGCCATCTCGAGTACTTCGATGTTGGAGATGAAGTCGCTCCAATGAATGTTGAGGATGGAGCAGAGACAACGCTGGTGGAAGCGTGATGCCGGAAGAGGACCCATGATTCGGAGCCAAACAGGAGTGTGGGTATGACAACAGCTCTGTATATGCTAATCTTTGTGAGCTTTTTCAGTTCGTTGATTTTCCAAACTCTTTTGTGTAGTCTTCCAAAGGCGCTATTTGCCTTGGCGAGTCTGTTGTCTATCTCGTTGTCGATCCTTGCATCCGATGAAATGGTGCAGCCGAGATAGGTAAACTGGTTGACCATTTTGAGTTTTGTGTGCCCGATGGAGATGTGGGGGGGCTGGTCGTCATGGTGGGGAGCTGGCTGATGGAGGACCTCAGTTTTCTTCAGGCTGACTTCCAGGCCAAACATTTTGGCAGTTTCCGCAAAACAGGACGTCAAGCGCTGAAGAGCTGGCTCGGAATGGGCAACTAAAGCGGCATCGTCTGCAAAGAGTAGTTCACGGACAAGTTGCTCTTGAGTCTTGGTGTGAGCTTAATATTACTCGGTAAAAATAACATGAAGGCCTGTGAAAATTACGTACCCCAATCCAAAATTGTCTAACTTTAGGACATTGCCAAGTTGAATGCAAAAATGTTCCAATCTCAGGTCCACATCGAAAACATTAATCCGATACGGCAGGATTTAATCTATTTGATTTTTGTGGAGTCAAATAGAACTGATGTAAAAAATTATATTGAACCAACCTATATCTTAGTCATATTATTTACACAAATCCATCCAATCCTTTTCACTTATTTGAGAATTTAAATCTATTTCCCATCTTCATCTAGATTTATTCACTCCAGTTTTGGGGGCCTTAGATTGAAGCAAGTTATACATTACTGAAATAAATTTATTTCCAGTAGGATAACAAATCAGTAATTCTAATTCACTTTGATTAGGTAACATCAAAGTAAGACCTATTTTTACAGATAAAAAAGCTTTAACTTGGTAATAACAAGATAATTCTTTCAAAGATTTCAATCTCACATCCTCAAAACTAATTTTCTTAATACCCTTCCATCTCCAAATCTTCCAGAATTGGTTGTCTATTGAAAAAGGAAAATGCCTATTTCAATATTAAACCTTTCATGCCAATTTCATTATCAACTCAATCAAATGTTTCAAAATAGATGATTCCCCACTTCCAAATAAAGCTTAGGATTCCATTTGTAAATAAAATCTTGGGGATCCGTATTCCCTATTGCATTAAATTCAACAGAAACCCAAGCTGGAATATCATCTAAATTATACAATATATTTATAAATCTCAATTGAGCTGCTTTTTAAAATTCTTAAAATGAGGAAGACACAAACCACAACCACCCCCCCCCCCCACCCCCACCAACTCATATTTCCAAGTCAATTTTTCCAAAGAAACCCTGGGCATTTTATCTTTACATAATTTCCGAACCGCCATATTTAAATCCTGACAATGCAATTTGTTGAGCTCCTTGTTTATAAACTAACGGTTGAAATACATCTGACATAAAATTCTTTCCCTGATCTGATTTCAGTTCTTGAGGCAAACCAAACCAATTGAAAAAATTTTTCTCGAGCCCCAGACACAGTTTTTGCTTTAATGTTCTCAAGTGGTATGGCTTCTGTACACCTGGAAACATCCAAGCTAACTCATCAAGAATGCAGATACAATATTTTACTTCAGTAATTTAATTTACTAAGACATTTTTATATACGAGAAATATTAAATTAATATTAAAGGTTAACACAACTCCGTGACATATCTGAATAGTCAAGGTATTAAAGGTGAGTGGGAGAATGGATCAGTTCATGATGGAATGGACACAATGGGCCAAATGACCTACTTCTGCTCCTGTATCTTATAGTCTCATATTTTACAAAGCACAGATGTTTTTTTCAACCCCAATTTGTAAATCACAGTTTTGGCTTTTGAAATGAAAATTGCACACATTTTTGCACAGCAAAGATGTCGGTTTTGACCCAAAAACAGGACATAGTTTGAAAAATACAACTTTTGTCCCTTTTTAGCAAAACACTCCATACTTTCCTTCAAAACACAACCTTCAGTTTTTGTTTATTAGAACCTCCACTTCTCCCAAAACAACCATTGTACACACATTCTCCAAAACACCACAACCATTCCTTAATTGGGCAACACTTCTCCTAAATATTGGCAACATTTATGCTGGCATTGCTCGGACGCCCTAATCAGAGTGACCCACGGTCGCCAGAAGTGGGTGCTGCCACGCGAGCCATCATTCAAGTAAATGGCTCGCGAGACTATCTAGTAACTTGAAGTCAAGCTGGTGTAAATACGATCAATAACTCTCTCTCTGTTTTGTGCAAAGAATCTTGCATATAAGAACGAAAGAGAGTTGGAGTGTGGTTTGGTGAAACTCTGTGTCCTTCATTAATTCTCTGAGTCAACTCAAAGTTGGAGTTCGATTCCTCATCTACGTGTGCAGCCCAGACAGTTTGGGCACAGTTACACCAGGTGTACACATTGCCCAAAGCCTTTGGGATCAGCATTGTGGTGCACACAATAATCACGTCAAATAGGATGGAGTGATTAAACACCTTCAATGACCAAAAACCTGAGCATTACTGATACACGACTGGGCCAGGTTCCATGAACAGAAGCAAGAGGGGGCAAGTCCGGGAAATCCAGGGTGGAGCTAAGGGAGAGGTTGGAGAAGGTCAGGTAGATATGGACTGGCCAGTCCATACATCTATATCAAAGCCTTTCACCACTTCTTTGAGATAAAACCCAACGAGGTGATGTGGCGACACAGAGCACATACTGTACTTTATGACATACATAGTTCATAGTGTCCATCACAAGTTCAGCCTGTCGGGTGGTCTTGTAATCCTCTGTGGCTTCCGAGGCACTGGGCCCTCCCAATTTTGTGCCAGCTCCCCTTCTCCCTTCAGTCTGTGTACGGACCTGAATCATTAACTGACCATCTCTCTCCATGGACACTGCCTAACCTGCTGAGTTCCTCCAGCTTCATTCTTTATTCCTCATTCTGGTGGTCCTTCACCTAAAGGCAGAATAGGCTCACGGGGAGAAACAGCCTCCTGCTCCTCCTTTGTTCTGTGTTGGGGAAAACCTATTCTAAATCCTCGTTCACTCCTTGAGGTGATCGGTCCTTGGCATCTGTTGGCCCTTGTACAGAACAAAGGCCACTTTTCTGCCTCTCACCCTGAAAGGACTCAGTTCAACCTTGTGCCATTTGGGGGATTAGCATTGGGGGAGTGGGTTTGTTGGGGGATCAGGGATAAGTTAAAGGTTATCTGCCCTCTCATTTCAACTGAATCCACACAGACCTGCATCATTCTGTGTCATATTAAGCCCTGACCACACAAATCCCCCCATTCACTTTCCAATTTGATGAAGGGTGCAGAATATTAGCTGGATTTGTTCTGATAATTCTGATGAAGACATCATCACACAGATTTTGCCAGGAAGCTAGGAGAGAGAGTGACCAAGGACATTTCAGACAGGAATCAATTCTCAACTCCTCGACTGAGTCTCATATCCTAATGCCTGCCTCATCTCTAAAACAATAGTGCGAATTGACTACAGCTGGAGCCACTTTCAGCTGCATTCTACGTCAAGAATCAGTCTGCAGAAGCAGAAACAGCCCTATGGAATGTTCTTTCAGATGGCAGCCTGAAAGGGACAGCTGCAGGAGAGGCGCCTCAGAGCGCACTCCAGTTCCTGTCAGCGCAGGACATCAGGGCAGGTGCGGCTGGCACAGGATGTTGGGGCAGGGGAGGCTGTCAGGCAACAGTGATGTGTGGTGTCGGGCGCGGTGATGGGAGCTCTCGGGTGAGGTGAATGGGGCTGTCGGACGCGGGAAGGGTGGGTTGACGGGCACGAGGAGGGGGGCTGTCAGGCACGGGGATTTGGGTCCCTGGCTGATTATCATCAGGCGGCTGCATTCAGGGTCCTCGGGGGTATTGCTCAGACACGGAGATCACACCTCCCGAAGGAAGATTGGTAAGTACTCCTCCGAGCCGCATCAGGCTCTTTCACATGGCCTCCTTACAGCCGCATTCGGGTAGAATATGTGACTTTACATCGGGGGTATTCTGGCCACCTGAAGGAGGCTCATCAGGTTTGATCCAAAGGCTGCAAGAAGCCTTCAGCACCACTCAGTCCCAGAATGGCAGTTTCTGCTTTGAACTGTTAGCCACCATTGTCAACTTCAAGAATTAAAAATTCCTATGAAATTAGACATTTACATGTGTAAATTGGAAACCAGAAATCAGACAGGCAGAGAATGATTACCAATGTGTACTGTGAGCAACCCTTCCAGATTTCTGTTGAAATTTTGTAGACCAGAAGGATGTTCTTAATTATAATGGGCACATGAGATTAAATTGCCAACAACAAATCCTTTCTATGTCTTGAGGAAGAGGATGTGCAAAATGTAAAGCAGAAGCTGTACTAATACCTTCCAAGAAATGTTATCCAATTTGTTGGCAGGAAAATGTCTTAAAAGCTCTACCATGTGACGGTGTTCTTTAACTGCCGTTCAAACATTGATAGTGAGGTGAGTCTGTTCACCCACCACTGGTACCCCTCATTCCTGCTGGCATGACTCAATAAAGACTGTGTTTTAGAGTTTGTGGTTTGTTACTGTACCTTTTTGTACCTTGACAGGAAATCAACTTCAACAAGGGTGAGAAAAAAAAACACTCAAACCCCTTACATGGTGACAGATTTGAACCTGGGTCACTGTCACTAAGAACATTCTTCCAAACATGCCAAGATCAAAATTCAATTGATTGTCATGGTATAAAGTGCAATATGACACAAAATTCACTTCATTCAGTCATAAAGCAGACAGAATCAGATTAGCAGGAAGTCAGACATAGTGTTCCTTGCAGTCAAGAGGAAAAGAGAATTCCCTGAGTCCCCTACAGCCCCCAAACCCAGCCCTTGCCCACAACCACCCAGCCCCCTGCCCCCAAAATCCAGCTCAAACCATCAAATGCAGTCGCCTTGTTTAGAAAAGGTAATGGGGAGAATCTTGGGAATTATAGACCAGTATAGGATCTCTGAGCATTTGCAGAAGTACAGACTTCTCAAGGACAGTCAGCATGGCTTTGTGATGGGAAGGTCATGCCTCGTGAGTCTAAATGAGTTTTATTTGAGTGGGGTAACAAAGGAAATGAATGAGGGTCGTGTGGTAGATGTGGTCTACATGGATTTTAGCAAGAATTTGACGAGACTCATCAGAAAGCAATTAGGCAAAGGATCAGGGTAACTTTGGCTGTGGATAAAAAAATGTCTTGTTGGAAGAAAGCAGAGAGGAGTGGAGTGCCACAAGGATCTGTTCTGGGACCCCTGCTCTTGATGATTTTTATAAATGAACTGGATGAAGAGGCAGAAGATGGGTCAGTAAGTCTGCAGATGATGTGAAGGTTGGAGGAGTTGTGGATGAAGCTGAAGGTTGTCGAAGGATAAGGATTTCAATCCAGGTAAGTGTGAGGTGATGGATTTTGGAAGGACAAACCAGAAGGCTGGGTACAAGGTTACCAGTCGGTTACATGAGTGAGGATAAACAGAGGGACTTTGGGGTTCAAATGCAAACATCCCTCAAGGTTGCCGCTCAGGTTGATAGGATAGTTATGAAGGCCAATGGGATGATGAGCATCATTAAACTTTTCTACGTGGTCGTGCGTGAAAGTGAGGCCATTTTGGCAAGAAAGCGCAGAAAAATTAACCACGATCACAGCAGTGACCTCCACGTGAGACCTGGAGCAATCTGTTCATTGAAACAAGCGACAACTTGACCAAATATCTAATCTCATTTATAAAAATAGCACTGGCCTTCGCGAAGAGATGTATCACGATCAACTGGATGTCCGATAGCACGCTGGGCTGTGGAAATGAACTGCAGTTACCTACGGAAAAAAAAAATCACATAAACGTGACCCTTTGGTAAAGGTCTGTCAGCTGTACCTGGTCCACATAGGGGCCCAGACACTAATATAAATGAACAATAAAAGGAGTTAAAAGTAACCATTATATAGAGCAAAACCAAGTTTCCCCAACTGGACTCATCTACTTGTAATCTCTGAAAATGTGGAAATGAAAACAAACTGCAATAGAGAGAGAAAAAATTCAAAGTGCAAAAGGGAGACTCTTTAAATGAGTCCCTGAATGTGTGTTGAGTCTCGAGGTGAAGGGGTAGCAGCTGTTCCTGAACCTGGCTATACCTCTATCCTGATGGGAGCAGTGAGAACAGAGCGGGTGATGTGGATCCTTGATTGCTGCTGCTCTCTGACAGCAGCGTTCCCTGCAAATGTTCTCAATGGTGGAGGGTTTTTACCTGAGATGTCCAGGGTGGTGTCCATACTTTTGCAGAGCTTTTTGCTCAGGGGTATTGGGGTCACAAGACAATAGCTCAAACCTACTACAAACTGAACCTTTATCCACTCACACCCGTAACCCACTATTTTTCTTGCATCAATGTGCCTGTCTAAATGTTAAAGGTCGCTATTATTCCAGACTCCACTATCCTGCCCGGCCATGCGCTCCAGGCATCCGCAGCCTTGTGGGTCCCGGTCCCCGTCCCCGTCCCCACTCAGCCTTCTGGGTCCCCGTCGCCCCTCAGCATTCTGGGTCCCCGTCCCCGTCTCCGTCCCCCCTTAGCCTTCTGGGTCCAAGAACCGTCCCCCCTCAGCCTTTTGGGTCCCCGTCTCCCCTCAGCCTTCTGGGTCCCCGACCCCCCCTCAGCCTTCTGGGTCCCCGTCCCCCCTCAGCCTTCTGGGTCCCCGTCCCCCCTCAGCCTTCTGGGTCCCCGTCCCCCCCTCAGCCTTCTTGGTCCCCGTCCCCGTCCCACCTCAGCCTTATGGGTCCCTGTTCCCCCTCAGCCTTCTGGGACCCCGTCCCCGTCCCCCTCAGCCTTCTGGGTCCCCGTCCCCCTCAGCCTTCTGGGTCCCCGTCCCCCTCAGCCTTCTGGGTCCCCGTCCCCCTCAGCCTTCTGGGTCCCCGTCCCCCTCAGCCTTCTGGGTCCCCGTCCCCCTCAGCCTTCTGGGTCCCCGTCCCCCTCAGCCTTCTGGGTCCCCGTCCCCCTCAGCCTTCTGGGTCCCCGTCCCCCTCAGCCTTCTGGGTCCCCGTCCCCATCAGCCTTCTGGGTCCCCGTCCCCCTCAGCCTTCTGGGTCCCCGTCCCCCTCAGCCTTCTGGGTCCCCGTCCCCCTCAGCCTTCTGGGTCCCCGACCCCTCAGCCTTCTGGGTCCACGTCCCCCTCAGCCTTCTGGGTCCCCGTCCCCCTCAGCCTTCTGGGTCCCCGTCCCCCTCAGCCTTCTGGGTCCCCGTCCCCCTCAGCCTTCTGGGTCCCCGTCCCCCTCAGCCTTCTGGGTCCCCGTCCCCCTCAGCCTTCTGGGTCCCCGTCCCCCTCAGCCTTCTGAGTCCCCGTCCCCCCTCAGCCTTCTGGGTCCCCGTCCCCCCTCAGCCTTCTGGGTCCCCGTCCCCCCTCAGCCTTCTGGGTCCCCGTCCCCGTCCCCCCTCAGCCTTCTGGGTCCCCGTCCCACCTCAGCATTATGACTCCCCGTCCCCACTCAGACTTATGGGACCCCGTCCCCGTCCCCCTCAGCCTTCTGTCCCCGTCCCCCCTCAGCCTTCTGGGTCCCCATCCCACCTCAGCCTTCTGGGTCCCCGTCCCCCCTCAGCCTTCTGGGCCCCCGTCCCCCCTCAGCCTTCTGGGTCCCCGTCCCCCCTCAGCCTTCTGGGTCCCCGTCCCCCCTTAGCCTTCTGGGTCCCCGTCCCCCCTCAGCCTTCTGGGTCCCCGTCCCCATCCCCCCTCAGACTTCTGGGTCCCAATCCCCCCTAAGCCTTCTGGGTCCCCATCACCCCTCTGACTTCTGGGTCCCCGTCCCCGTCCAACCTCAGCCTTATGGGTCCCCGTCCCCCTCAGACTTCTGGGTCCCCGTCCTCCTCAGCCTTCTGGGTCCCCACCCCCCTCAGCCTTCTGAGTCCCCGTCCCCGCTCAGCCTTCTGGGTCCCCGTCCCCCCTCAGCCTTCTGGGTCCCCGTCGCCCCTCAGCCTTCTGGGTCCCCGTCCCCCCTCAGCCTTCTGGGTCCCCGTCCCCCCTCAGCCTTCTGGGTCCCCGTCCCCCTCAGCCTTCTGAGTCCCCGTCCCCCCTCAGCCTTCTGGGTCCCCGTCCCCCCTCAGCCTTCTGGGTCCCCGTCCCCCCTCAGCCTTCTGGGTCCCCGTCCCCGTCCCCCCTCAGCCTTCTGGGTCCCCGTCCCACCTCAGCATTATGACTCCCCGTCCCCTCTCTGACTTCTGGGTCCCCGTCCCTGTCCCCCCTCAGCCTTCTGTGTCCCCGTCCCTGTCCCCCCTCAGCCTTCTGTGTCCCCGTCCCCCCTCAGCCTTCTGGGCCCCCGTCCCCCCTCAGCCTTCTGGGTCCCCGTCCCCCCTCAGCCTTCTGGGTCCCCGTCCCCCCTCAGCCTTCTGGGTCCCCGTCCCCATCCCCCCTCAGACTTCTGGGTCCCAATCCCCCCTAAGCCTTCTGGGTCCCCATCACCCCTCAGACTTCTGGGTCCCCGTCCCCGTCCCACCTCAGCCTTATGGGTCCCCGTCCCCCTCAGACTTCTGGGTCCCCGTCCTCCTCAGCCTTCTGGGTCCCCACCCCCCTCAGCCTTCTGAGTCCCCGTCCCCGCTCAGCCTTCTGGGTCCCCGTCCCCCCTCAGCCTTCTGGGTCCCCGTCGCCCCTCAGCCTTCTGGGTCCCCGTCCCCCCTCAGCCTTCTGGGTCCCCGTCCCCCCTCAGCCTTCTGGGTCCCCGTCCACCCTCAGCCTTCTGGGTCCCCGTCCCCCCTCAGCCTTCTGGGTCCCCGTCCCCCCTCAGCCTTCTGGGTCCCCGTCCCCCCTCAGCCTTCTGGGTCCCCGTCTCCCCTCAGCCTTCTGGGTCCCCGTCCCCCCTCAGCCTTCTGGGTCCCCGTCCCCCCTCAGCCTTCTGGGTCCCCGTCCCCCCTCAGCCTTCTGGGTCCCCGTCCCCCCTCAGCCTTCTGGGTCCCCGTCCCCCCTCAGCCTTCTGGGTCCCCGTGCCCGTCCCCCCTCAGCCTTGTGGGTTCCCGTCCCCCCTCATCCTTCTGGGTCCCCGTTCCCCCTCAGCCTTCTGGGTCCCCGTCCCCGTCCCCTCTCTGACTTCTGGGTCCCCGTCCCTGTCCCCCCTCAGCCTTCTGTGTCCCCGTCCCTGTCCCCCCTCAGCCTTCTGTGTCCCCGTCCCCCCTCAGCCTTCTGGGTCCTCGTCCCCGACCCCCTTCATCATTCTGGGTCCCGGTTCCTGCCCCCCCCTCAACCATCTGGGTCCCCGACCCGTCCTCCCTCAGCCTTCTGGGTCCCCGTCCCCATCCACCCTCAGCCTTCTGGGTCCTCGTCCCCGTCCCTCCTCAGCCTTCTGGGTCCCCGTCCCCCCTCAGCCTTCTGGGTCCCCGTCCCCGTCCCCCCTCATCCTTCTGGATACCCGTCCCCCTCAGCCTCGCAGGATCCCCGCCCCCCACATCCTTGCGTGTCCCTCACTCCTCTGGCAGATCTCCAACACCCCTCTGGCGGGTCCCCCTCACCCTTCTGGGTCCCCGACCCCCCTCATCATTCTGGGTCCCCGACCCCCTCACCCTTCTGGGTCCCCGACCCCCTCACCCTTCTGGGTCCCCGACCCCCTCACCCTTCTGGGTCCCCGTCCCTCTCCCCCCTCTGCCTCGCGGGTCCCGACACCCCTCAGCCTCGTTGGAGCATTCCCCCCTCAGCCTCGTGGGCCCCGACCCCCCACAACAACACGGGACGCGACAGCCTAGCGGGCAACGACCCCCCTCAACCTCGCGGGCCGCGACCCTCCTCAGCCTCGCGGGTCCCCGATCCCCCTCAGCCTCGCAGATCCCCCTCCCCCCCACAGCCTCACGGACCCCGACCCCCACTTCAGCCTCGCGGGTTCCCGACTACCACACACCCTAACGCCACCCCGACCCAAACTCCCTCACGGTACCCCGGCCCCACCTCACAACCATCCCCCTGCCCGTTCCCCTCCGAGCTCCGGTCGCTCCAGACCCAAAGGGCGACCCGTGGAAACTCCGTCCTCTCTGGTCTCGCTCCCAAAATGCCCAGATTCCCACCCGTGAGGAACCGACACGAACCTCTCTACCCCTCCCGCTCGCGACCAACTCCTCCAAAGGCGGGAAAGATCAACAACATGGCAGCCACCAGGGGTCGCTCTCGCGAGAGCTTGATCCACCCCTCCACGGGATCTCCTCTCCACCACCCCGAGCCCCTGGATGGAGCCCCAGGGCTCGAGGTCCAGCCCTTTGGAGCCCCCTCTCTCCTGAGAACCTCGTCCCACTGGGGAAGTGTCCGAGAGCTGCCTCGGGCCTCCAGTCCATCTCCCCTTCAGGCTGCACATTTCCACACCAGGACCTGCCCCACATTCTCCCCCAAGATTCCAATCCATCCCACCTCCACCACCTTGGCCCAAAGCTCATTCCACGCTCCCACCCCCCTCTGAGGGAAGAAAATCCCCCTTCAATCTCAATCCATGTCCTCCTCTTTGAATCTCTCCCACTCTCCTTGGAAACAGCCTGTCCCCATGGACACGATCCGTCCCCCCTCACAATTTTCAAATCTTCCTCAATCTTCGACGCTCCAGGGAATAAAGTCCCAGCCTGTCCAACCTTCCCCTGGAACTCAAACCCCGAAAGCCAGACCACCTTCTTGTCACTCTCCTCGACGCGCTGTCTCATTCCTATCCTTCCTCTCCTCCGGCCACCCAAACGGCACACAATGTTCCCAAGTTGGCCTCACCCATGCCTCGTCCAACTTCCTCGTGGCCTCCCACCTCCTGCACTCAATCCTCTCACTTCTGAAGGCCAAAATACCAGAAGCTTTCTTCACTCCCCCCCACCCCCCCCATCTCTACAAGGGACTCCACTTTTGGGCAGTTCTGTACCACAGTTCCTCAATCCCTTTGTTTGACAACACTCCTCAATGGTCTGCCATTTAACATTCAAACTCTTACGTTTTAAGAATCAATTGCAGAGATCCATGGATGTGGGAAGTCAGGAGGGTTAGGGACTGGGTGCAGGTCGATGAAACTGGCAGAATGATATTTCACCATGGACGAGAAGGGCCGAAGGGTCCCTTTTCTTTGCTGTGGGGTTTCTAGGGTAGAGTTCACACCATTCTCAGGAAGGAGGATGAGCAGACAGATGTCATGGTCCACGGGTAGGAAAGGTGATGAGATCCTGCCAGGAGAGATGAGGGAGTTAAGTGCACAACCAAGGGGTCTCTCTCTGTCAGTCTGTGTGTGTCTCTATCTCTCTGTGTCTCTCTCTCTCTCTGTCTGTGTCTCTCTGTCTGTGTCTCTGTCTGTCTGTGTCTCTCTCTCTGTCTGTGTCTCTCTCTCTGTCTGTGTCTCTCTCTCTGTCTGTGTCTCTCTCTCTATCTGTGTCTCTCTTTGTGTCACTCTGTGTCTCTCTGTGTGTGTCTCTGTGTCTGTGTGTCTCTCTGTGTCTGTGTGTCTCTCTCTGTCTGTGTGTGTCTGTCTGTATGTGTCTCTGTGTGTGTATGTCTGTGACTCTCTCTCTCTGTCTCTCTCTGTCTGTGTCTCTCTCTCTGTCTCTCTCTCGCTGTCAGTGTCTCTTTCTCTGTCTGTATGTGTCTCTCTGTGTGTCTGTGTCTATATATCTGTCTCTCTTTGTCTATATATCTGTCTCTCTGTGTCTGTGTGTGAGTGTGTCTGTCTGTCTGGGTATGTGTGTGTGTCTCTCTCTGTCTGTGTCTCTGTATCTGTGTCTGTCTCTGTGTCTGTCTCTGTGTGTGTGTGTCTCTCTCTGTCTGTGTGTCTCTCTCTGTCTGTGTGTCTCTCTCTGTCTGTGTGTCTCTCTCTCGCTGTCAGTCTCTCTCTCTCTGTCTGTATGTGTCTCTCTGTGTGTCTGTGTCGGTATATCTGTCTCTCTGTGTCTATATATCTGTCTCTCTGTGTCTATATATCTGTCTCTCTGTGTGAGTGTGTCTGTCTGTCTGGGTATGTGTGTGTGTCTCTCTGTCTGTGTGTCTGTATCTGTCTCTGTGTCTGTCTCAGTGTGTGTGTGTGTCTCTCTGTGTCTGTGTCTCTCTCTGTGTCTGTGTGTCTGTGTGTGTGTGTGTCTGTGTGTGTGTGTGTTTCTCTGTCTGTGTCTCTCTGTCTGTTTCTCTGTGTCCATGTCTCTCTCTCTATCTCTCTCTCTCTGTCTGTGTCTCTCTCTGTGTGGGTCTGTGTGTGTGTGTCTCTCTCTCTCTCTCTCTGTGTGTCTCTCTCTCTGTCTGTTTGTGTGTCTTTCTCTCTCTGTGTGTGTCACTGTCTGTGTGTGTGTGTCTTTCTGTGTCGTGTGTGTGTTGTCTCTCTGTGTCGTGTGTGTGTGTGTCTCTCTCTGTCTCTATGTGTGTCTCTCTGTCTCTGTGTATCTCTCTCTCCATCTGTGTGTGTCTCTCTATCTGTCTGTGTGTGTCTGTGTGTGTATCCGTCTGTGTGTGTCTCTCTGTCTCTCTCTCGCTGTCAGAGTCTCTCTCTGTCTCTTCCTGTGTGTGTCTGTGTGTGTGTGTGTGTGTGTCTGTGTGTGTGTGTCTGTCTGTCTGGGTATGTGTGTCGCTCTCTATCAGTGTCTCTAATATTTGCTTATTCATTACCCACCATTATCCATCCCGACTGGTGGTGCGGGCTTTGTTCCCCAAGGCGTCCGTATTGGCTGTCCATGGACCATCTCTGCCCCAACGCATTCCTCGGTGTCACCTGCATTAAAATCAAGGTGGCATCAGCACCTTTTTGGGCACTTTTAGCCGTATTTCCTCAGTTCTTCTGGCCAGTTTTGTGTTTCGTTCACACATTCCTGCTGCCTGGGGTTCACGGCACTCGTGGAAAATCGCCAGTTCCTGAAACAATTCTTCATTTATCTTATTTGTAACATTTTTACATTTAATTTAACATATGCATTAAAAAACTTAAATTTCTTATTTGAAAATAAGATAAAATTAATGCATAGTGATTTAAAAAGTAACCCCTCTCACAGCTGCCCAATAGAAAACAATAAAGAGAGGAAACATCTAGATAGCATTCATAAAAATTGAGCAAAACTCTCAAATAAAATCTTGCTTTTCTTGGTTTTAGGAGTCAGAAAGTTCGTGTTGGGTGATTACAACTTAATTCCTACAATTGGTAAATACACATCCCAAATCTTCAAAAGAGAAATTCAAATTTGTTCCGTGAATTCAATGTAATTATTTCAAGTGGGATACAACGGCCTATTTCAGTGTGGCTATCGACCCATTCCCAAATACGCATCGGACTTCCAAGTTACTGCCACACATTTTAACCCGAAAACAATTACAGCACAGAAACAGGTCATTTGGCCCTTCTTGTCTGCACTGAACGAAATACTCTCCTCTTGTACCACCTCTCTGCATTCCCCTCCCCTCCAATTTTCCCTGAAATGACAAAATGGACCCTGCCGCCACTACTTTTCCCGGAAGCTCACTCCACTCAGCCACCACTCTGAGTAAAGAAGTTCCCCCTCATGTTACTTCCAAACTTTTACCTCCTGTTTCAATCCCTGCTCCCCGCAATGAAAAAAGTCTATCCACATCAACTCGTTCTATCCTCCTAGTAATTTTAAAGACTTCGATCAAATCCCCTCTCAACCATCTACAATCCAAAGAATAAAGACTTCATTTGCTCAATCTTTCTTTGTAATCTAGTTGCTGATATCCAGGTAACATTGACGTAAATCTTCTCTGCACCCTCTCTACTTTATTGATAGCTTTCCTCTCATTTGGTGACCAGAACTGCACACAGTACTCACAAAAGAGCCTCACCAATATCTTGTCTAGTCTCAACCTCACTGCCCGACTCCTGTATTCTATGTGATGGTTGATCAACGCCAGCTATTTGAACAGATTCTTTTCGAGGTACTCTCTGATTACCCTCCAATAATTAACCTATCACTGTCAGGCTCACTTGGTTGGCTTTTGAAGCCGTTTTTCAACAAAGGAACATTAGATTACATCCATTCCTCTGGCACCTCACCCGTGGATAAACAGGTTTTAAATATTTCTGTCAGAGCCCTGGCAATTTCTACACTTCTTTCCCTCAAGGCCAAGGGAATATCATGTCAGACGTCCATCCACCATCAGACAAAAATTAGCCGACACAAGATGAAGGCAGGACAGTAGTCCCACCTCTCCAGCACGAGTCATGGATCAAGTGAGCACTGACTGCAAGAAGTTTCTACATCCTCTTGGTGTCTGTGTGGATTTCCTCCCACACTCCACAGCTCAAGGGGGCCGTAAGTTCATTGGCGAATTGGGAAGCTCAAGACCATGGGGTGGAAGTGCACATTCTGGACCTGGGGGCATCAATTCAATTCAACTGCACGGATGAACCTTTGGGCACGACCTGATCTTTTTCTGGTTTCAAACTCATTATTTTTGAAAATTGTATGTGCACCTCTAATGCAACACGACTGCTGCAAAACAGGCTTCTTGATACATATCCATGACAAGAACTCGGGAGAATCTGATTTAGTTACTAGACTTTTGAACAGAACAGTGTCTGGACATTTTATCCCTAAACTGAAACTTTATAGACATACAGAACAAAAAGAGGGCAAAACAAGCTTGTGTCTCACCAATACCACAATTCACGGACACTTTTTAAGTTCTCAAGGGTGGCAGAAAACACAAAGAACAGACAAACTCCTTCCACACTGTCACTTTGAGAGCTTTGGACTCACCATGCTATAAATATTGCCAAGCCATCACTCTCTCTCCAAATCAATGACCCAAAGTCCTGGCTGAGCGATAGATTTGAGACATTTTACCCGCTATGTAGCAATCGGGCACAAGGAAAATTGCTGCTTCCATTGTGAAGTATTTAGGAATCTCAGACCACAAACAACCTTCACCCCGAAAAACAAGCAATTCTCCACAATAAAACTAGGTTTCCTTCCTGTCTGCAAGCATCTGCTCTCTTGAGTCTGAATGGCACAACTGGGGAAACCGTTTCAAATCCATGACCTGAAACAGCATATTCTCTTCCCCTAATTGGAGCTGTCTTGCAATTGGCCACCACTGCCCGAGCAAGAATGAACTGGGAGATCTCACACTTGCTCCTTCACAGGTGAGACCTCCCTGTTCATTGGAGCTCCATATTATCCATCTTGCTCAATTTTGTTAACCTTAATCAAGTCTCCTCTCATTCTCCAACACTCCCATGAAAAATAAAAATCATGTATCCTGTAGTTCGCGAGTCTGGACACCAGGTGGTGGTATTATACCTAGATCTCGCTCTCTCTCTCTCCCCCTCTCGCTTCATGCATGCAGTACTCGGTGTGAACAGGCGGTGGCAGCACTTTACAGCTCTTGCAATCTGCAGCTTGGACAGGAGATGTCGGAGTTACAGACACATGGCTGCGGGAACGGCAGGATTGGGAAATCAATGTTCCCGGGTACACGTCCTATAGAAAAGACAGAAAGTTGGGAAGAGGAGGTGGGGTAGCTCTGTTGGTAAGAAATAAAATTCAGGCATTTGAAAGGAAAGACATTGAAACAGGTGGGTAGAGTCTGTTTTGATAGAATTAAGAAATTGTAAAGGCATGAGGACCATAATGGGGGTCATTTACAGGCCTCCGAAAAGTAGCTCAGATATTAAAGTATAAATCAGGAATTAAGAGTGGCATGTCAAAGTGGTAGCAATACGGTAGTTATGGGGGACTTCAACATGAAAGTGGACTGGGATAATCAGACGGGGGCAGGAACACAAGAGAGTGAGTTTATTGAATGTCTACGAGATACTTTCATCCATTGATTTAATTATAAATTTGGTTACTTTGTTCTTTATGTTAATTTTTTTCCCCAGTTTTATCCATATTTGAATCCAAATTCAGGTTGAAATCCCCTCCTATTAATATGTTCCCTTGCGTATCTGCTACCTTCAAAAAGATATCTTGCATAAACTTTTGATCTTCTTCGTTAGGTGAATATACATTGAGTAGATTCCAAAACTCCGAATATATCTGACATTTTATCATTACATATCTCCCTGCTGGATCTATTATTTCCTCTTCTATTTTAAATGGCACATTTTTACTAATTAATATAGCTACTCCTCTTGCTTTTGAATTATACGATGCTGCTGTTACGTGTCCTACCCAATACGAGATACTTTCTTGGAGCAGCTAGTGGAGGAACCTACCAGGGGGAAGTCAATTCTGGACTTGGTGCTGTGCAGCGACGCAGAGTTAATAAGTGACCTCGATGTAGGGGAGCCATTAGGGAATAGTGACCATGGTATGGTTATTTTTGAGCGGCAATTAGAAAGGGAAAAAGAAAGGAAGTCGGAAGCATCTGTACTGCAGTTAAATAAAGGGGATTATGCAGCTATGATGGAGGAGCTAGCCAAAATAAAATGGAAAGATACACTAGCTGGGAGGACAACTCGGGAAAAATGGCAGGTGCTTTTGGACATTTTCCACAGGATTCAGGACAAATTTATTCCAAAGTGGCGGAAAGGCTCTAGGAGATGCAAATGGCAGTCGTGGCTAACTAATGAAATCAAGTGCAATATCAAATCCAAAGGGAGTAAGTATAAGATAGAGAAGTGGAAGACTAGTGGGCAAGATCAGGGAGCATGGAATTGGAGGTAAGGTGCTGACATGGATAGGAAATTGGTTAAGAAATAGGAAACAAAGGGTTGGAGTAAGCCGGTCCTTTTCAGGATGGCAGGATGTGACGAGTAGAGTGCCGCAGGGATCGGTATTGGGTCCTCAGTTGTTTGTAATTTCTGTAAATGATTTGGATGAGGGAATTAATAACATGAGCAAATTTGCAGATGACACTAAACTGCGTGGCGGTGTGGGGTGTGAGGGTGATATCAGGAAAATGCAGAGGGACTTGGACAGGTTGGGGGTGTGGGCTGCTGAATGGAAGATGACGTTCAATGTGAGCAAATGTGAGGTTATCCATTTTGGGGGCAATAATAGGAAAGCTGAGTATTCTCTAAATGGAGACAAGCTAGGGAGTGGGGAGGAGCAAATGGATCTGGGTGTACTTGTTCACCGGTCACTGAAGGCTAACATGCAGGTTCAGAAAGCTGTGAAGAAGGCAAATAGCATGTTGGCTTTCATAAAGAGGGGATTGGAGCATAGGAACAGAGACGCCCTTCTGCAGTTGTGCAGGGCCCTGGTGAGACCCCACCTGGAGTATTGCGTCCAGTACTGGTCTCCAATTTTGAGGAAGGACATACTAGCTATAGTGGGTGTGCAGCGCAGATTTACAAGGTTAGTTCCAGCGATGGCGGGGTTGACATATGCTGAAAGGCTAGAAAAACTGAACTTATATCCGATGGAGTTTAGAAGGATGAGGGGGGACATGATTGAGGTATACAAAATTATCAGGGGGATGGACAGGGTGAAGTCGGATTACTTGTTCCCAGTGATGGGGGAGACGAGGACTAGAGGGCATAGTTTAAGAATACAGGGTAGGCCCTTTAGGACGGAGATGAGAAAACATTTTTTTACCCAGAGAAGTGTGAATCTGTGGAATGCTCTGCCACAGAGGGTGGAAGAGGCAGATTCGCTGATTATGTTCAAAAGAGCGTTAGATAAGACTCTAGTGGGCAAAGGAGTAAAGGGTTATGGGGATAAGGCTGGAATGGGGTACTGATAGTAGTGATCAGCCATGATCTGTAAAATGGCGGTCACTGAAGGCTCGACAGGCCGAAGGGCCTACTCCTGCTCCTATTGTCTATTGAACCATTCCTCCAAGGTCCCTCTGTTCCTCAATGCCCTCCCCTTCACTGCATACGTCTTGGTTATTCTTACCAAAATAAAGTACCTCACACTTACCTACATTAAACTCCATCTGCCATCTTTCCAAACAGTCCAAATCCTTTTGTAGTCCATGAAAACCCTCCTCACTCTCCACAAATCTTGAAAATAAGCAAAATGTATTACGTTATGTTAAGCTTCTCTTTGAAAATTTTAATTTCACATGCATTAAATGCGTACATAAATTTCTCATTCAAAGATAATGAAAAATTAATACATAGTATTTTTTTTTAAATTCCCCCTGCCCAACAACCCAATAGAAAAGAAAGATAACATCTGGAAAGTATTTATAAAAAAATTACTAAAAAACTATCAAATAAAATCTAACAAATTTTCTTGATTTTAGGAGTCAGAAGGTTCAGGTTGGGCGATTACAACTTAATTCCTACAGTTTATAAATAGGATTCCCAAATCTTTGCAAAAATTTCAAATTTGTTACGTAAATTACATGTAATTATTTCAAGTGTCAAGGGACTTGGGGGGGTTCTCGTTCAGGAAAACATAGTGAGTTGGTAACCACCAGGTTGGATCGGCAGGAAAAGAAAGCAAATTCTATGTTGGCCTTTGTTTCAAGGGTAGGGAGGTGTTGATGGGGCATGGGAGAGACCTCATTTGGAGAACTGCGAAGTTTATCTTAAAAAGGATGTGCTGATGTTGGAGAGAGAGCAGAGATTTACCAGGATGATATATCTCCACTCTTCATTGGAGTATAGAAGAAGGAGAGGAGATCTCAGAAACCTTTCCAATGCTGAAAGGATTGGACAGTAGATGTGAATAATGTTTCCCTTGGATAAAAAGACATTGTCTTAGAATTAGAAGATACCTATTTAAAGCAGATGAGAAATTTATTTCACCAGAAGGTCATGGAATTTGTTGCTGGACTGTTGAGGGAGTTTAAGTGGGGGGGGGGGGGGTGGCGGAATTAATAGATGTTTAATGAGTCAGGGTATCAAGGGATCAGGGGAAAAAGCCAGAACTTGGAATGAGAGGCGAGAACAGTTTAGATCAGGGGATAGCAGACACAGTGGGCTGAATGGCCAACTTCTGTTCCTTGTAATTTGACACCATTTTAACTAATGTACATTTGAGAATTTTAACATCCATCCATATATCCTCTGTGGAGGCCTGTGACGAGAGCTGTGCCTCAGGGATAGGTGCTGGAACAATAATGTGGTGAATTGGATTAGCAAGTTTGCAGGTGACACCAAGAACGGTGGAGTTGTGGACAGCCAGGAAAGCTTGCAGAAGGATCTGGACCAGCTGGAGAAAGGGCAGATGGAATTTAATGCAGATAAGTGTGAGGTGTCACATTTTGAAGGGCAAACCAAGAAAAGATAGACACGGTGAACGGTCGGGCACTGAGGAGTGAGGTTGAACAGAGCGACATGGTAAACGGGTGTCATTCCATGCAAGTGCTGTCACAGGTGGATTTGGGCGGGAATTGAAGATACCCAAGTTAACTAAAATTGAAAATTGTAAATGGGGCAAAAAAGGGATCTATTTCAGAAATGTTTGTGACAACAGAAAATGGCTAAACCAACTTTAGATTAAATGGGAGATTCTTCTTTAGAATTAACCCAAGAAGAACGGACTACTTACTATGTGTGAAGATGGTGGATTAAATTGATGAATGTGCGATATAATTGGGTGAATTATAATTTTTTTTACATCATTTGTATTTAACTTTAGTCATTCAGATTTATGTTTTCATTGTGGGATTCAAATTAATACCTTTTTTTGTCTGTCTGGTGGTGTGATAAAGTTAAGCCTTTGAGGATTTATTTGAAAGGTTAACACAATTCCATTACACCTCCTTCCCATGGAGAAATTTTTAGACTTCTGAAAGGTTAAAATTTTAAACTGCAATCTCTGATTTGTTCTTAATAGATTTCACAGCCATAATCAATAGAATAAAAACAAATGTAGCAGAAACCTCTAAATCCAACATCTAAATAAGCAATCCTCAATGACACTGGCCCTTAATATCATTATAGTGTCTTATACTTCAGTCCTATTCTTGCAAAATTAAACTCCAGTTGAATCATCATCTATTCTTATTTTTAATCTTACTCAAAAATTATGATCAATACTTAATCCCATAGCAGCACAAACACATTCTTCTACATGTTGCAGAGCTAATACAAGGGACAAAAATGATTTTCCAGCAGCAGAATAATTCTTTTGAGTGTTTATTCAATGTCTGAGAATCATAAGCCAGAGGATTTTTAACATCATCAGACATATTTATTTTTAATACAGCACCGGCTGCATCCATCAAATCCCGGGATGAAGCGGTTGTAAAAGTAGTCCATACCCGCAAACTCCTGCAGCTCCTTGAGGCTGTCCGGACATGGTAACTCCCTGAGAGCGGAGACCTTTGCAGCGGTGGGCGTGGCTCCTTCGGCCGTGATGGTATGGCCCAGGAACTGCATGGACTCTTTCCCAAACTAGCACTTGGCCAGGTTGATGGCAAGGCTGAAATCGGCCAGCCGGGAGAAAAGGGCACAAAGGTGGGCCTTGTGTTGCGCCTGGCCCTTGCTGGCGACGAGAATGTCGTCCTAATAAATAAAGCCAAAATCCAAGTCCCTGCCCACAGAGTCCATGAGGCGCTTGAAGGTCTGAGCGGGACCCTTGAGCCTGAATGGCATGCGCAGGAATTCGAACAAGCCAAAGGGGGAGATGATTGCTGTCTTTGGTATGTCCTCAGGGTTCACCGGGATCTGGTAATATCCACGCATCAGGTCAACCATGGAGAAAACCCTCGCACCATGCAGGTTGGCCGCAAAGTCTTGGATGTGAGGGATGGGATAACGGTCAGGAACTGTTACCTCATTGAGCCGTCGATAGTCTCCGCAGGGACGCCAGCCACCGGAGGCTTTCAGGACCAGGTGGAGCGGCGAGGCCCATGGGTTTTCAGACCGCCGAATGATCCCCAGGTCCAACAGGTGCCAAAACTCCTCCTTTGCCTCCTTGAGATTGTCAGGCAGGAGCCGGCGAGCCTTGGCGTGAACCAGTGGGCCCTGAGTGGGGATGTGGTGGAACTGCCCGTGGTGCGGTGAGGCAGCGGAGAACTATGGCTTGATGAGTGTCGTGAACTCTTCCGGGATTCACTGGAACGAGTCTCTGGGTGTGCTAATCGTGGCCATCTGTGGTTGCTCCGAGCAGGAGGCGTCGAGGCGAACGGCCTGGAAGGTACGGCGTCCACCAGGCGCCTACCCCGAATATCTACCAGAAGCCCATGTGCGAGGAGGAAGTCTGCACCCAGGATGGCAGTTGGAAAGGACAAGACGGTGAACCTCCATGTGAAATTTCATTGGCTGATCTGGAAGTGGACTGTCTTGTCTCCATACATCTGGATTGCTGTTGCATTGGCTGCACGGAGGGGAGGACCACAAGGTCAGTTCCTGGACTCGACGGTCGTGGCCAGGATGACATTGATCTGGGCTCCAGATCAACGAGGAACTGCCAGCTGCTGACTGAGTCCCGCAGATAGAGGAGGCTGTGTTCTTCGCCAGCCCCCGCAGCCATTAACCCTGGCCGGCCTGGTCATTTCCCTGGAATGAGCCAGACTGATGACACTTCCGAGCCTTGGCTCCCCAGCGCTGGTGGTAGGAGCAGAGGCATGGAGCGGATGCTGTGGCCTTGGTTATGCTCTTGGGCACCCCTGCAGGAGCCAAATGCTCTACTGCAGCGCTCGGGGCAGGCTTGGCGTGGTCATGTCTGTGCCTCGAGACCTACTGGACCACTGAGCCCTCTGGGAATAGTGCGTGCCATAGCTCCTGGGCCTTCTTGGGGACCTTCCTCACGTCAGTGAAGCTCTCCTGGACCAGCAGCAGCTGGACATCTCCGGGCATATGGTCGAGGAAAATGCACTCGAAGAGTGGGGAGTTGGTGTGCTCACCCATGAGCGTGAGCATCTCGTCCATCAGCTCCATTGGGGACCTGTCCCTCAGGGCGCCGAGGTGTAGCATCTGAGCGGCATGCTGGTGTCTGTATAGTCCGAGGGATCCAGTAAGCACTTGCTTTACGGTCTCGTATTTGTCTTCGGCGGGTGGGTGCTGAGCAAGGTGCAGCACGTGTCTGCCGATGGCCAGGTCCAGGGCAGCGACCACATGATAGAATTTGGTTGTGTCGGACGAGGTCTGGCAGAGGTGAAACTGAGCCTCTGCGTGGCTGACGCAGGTCTCCAGCTCCTGAACCCAGAATTCATGGAGTTTCGCGGCTAAGGCGCTGATCACCCCAGGCTCACTCATGATGGGTTCAAAGACGTTTGATCCAATCAGGGTCACCAATTGTTGCATCAGCTACAGTGCTCCTGAAAGAACACACACAACCAGACAGTTTGAGCTCAGTGAGCAGACTAGTTTATTGCAGGCTGCTAAGCTGTACTTATACTCCCATCCTGGACCTGGCTGAAAACCATGCTGGAGGGCGCTGACGTCACCTGGGCATCACGTGGTCCCCCAGCTCGGGGCTTCTGAGCCCCGTGCTGGGAGGAAGGGAACACATCCAATGGCGCCATTTTGGCCGGCTGTCCCACCGCGTGGCTTACAAGCGGGGCTGGTTCGCCTGCCTGGTGGTGAGCCGCCACACATCACACATTCTGGGTGATTTGCAGACAATGCAATTTGGTTTTTTTAATACTTTATTTCTCAATTTTTCACCAAAATAATAATTGTATTACATTCAACTGTAAATTATTTTTAAAAATTAAACATGTGGTATTATCCTCCCATCCCCCTCAACCCACCCTCCCAACATCCCCCCCACTCCTAAAAAAATAAATAAACTGGAGAATGCCAAGAACATAAAGCATTCCTGGAGAAATATCTATTGGGATGTCTGGGAATGGACCAAGCGTTTGGCCTTCACGTCCAAAGGCAGGCTGTGTGCTCGTAGAAAGTCTGCGCCGAGAAGTGATGTGTCCACAGTGGCTCAAATGAAATTCCACTAGAAATTTTCTCTGCCGAGTTGTTTTTGGACATTGTGCGTGACAAAGGTCTTGATGGCAGTCTTTTTTGTCGCCCAGAGGGTGGGACCTTGTGGGTATATTCGTCTCTTCAGGGCGATTGGTGGGATGACACTGAGTTCAGCACCCGTGCCGGCCACTAGCCTTGTCAGTAATGTTCAAGAGGCTATTGGTGAGGTCAGCCACCTTGTCCATGAGCGGCGGCTGGCCTGGGCATTTTCTGAAAATGAGCAGGGCTGGCTGCATCTTCATGCTCGAGCCCATCGATGTTGCTGATAAAGACACCAGCTAACGTTCAGTGCCTCTGCTAATTTGGTGGGGGGCGGTTGTGCTCGGTTCGGGTGGGATCAGTTCTGCTGCCCCACATGAGGATGAGTCAATCGGTTCATGGCGGACTCATTTTCATGTTTCATGTGCACAGCGCATCAGCTCTGGCCGTGACCTTACGTGGGTCTGAGAAATCTTCGTCCGTCAACGGCAGTTGTATGTCATCTGGCATCTGTTCCAAGAAAGCCTACTCAGACATGAGGCATGACTTGTGGCCCTCTGCTCGTGCGACCATCTCATCCATCAGGGCACATGGTGTTCTGTCTCCTTAGCTGTGCAGGTGCATCAGCCTGGCAGCGCACTGTCGTCTGAACAGGCCGAAAGCCCTCAAGAGGAGTTTGTTGAGGGCTGGGTATTTCCTTCCTCCGGGGATCGTGTATCAGGTCGTCCACACTGGCCGCGGTCTCTTGGTCCAGGGAACTGACGACATGGTAGAACGTTGTCGAGTCAGACGTGATCTGCCGGAGGTGAAATCGTGCTTCCGCTTGCCTGAACCAAGTGCGTGGGCGAAGCGTCCAGAGGTTGGCAATTTCATAGCCACTGCGTTGACTGCTGCAGCATCCATGGTGTGGAGTCCAGAATCGTCTGGACTCGTCGGGGTCACCAATTGTAGCGGTAGCTACAAGGAGAAATGAAATAAGGAGATGACTTTGTTAGTCGCTTGCACTTCCAACAGTTTATATTGGAAAATTCCCATGCTGCACCTTATCAGGTGGCCCGTAAGTGCCGCCCACACAGGGGCGGTGATGTAACGACGCAGCCAAGTGCATCTGCATGGCCCGTTTGAGCTGGGGAGAAGATGCGCCCAGCAGTAACATCTTGACACGGCTACACTGCTGCTGCGGCCGTAACAGTGCAGAGCCGATTCGACTGCGTCTCGATGTGTGCCGCTACAGCTATACATTTCCGAGCAACTGCTGAAGCAATTGACACAAATTCAATGTGATAAATATTTCAATTTAATTTTGGCCTCATAACCTTAATCTTTCTTTGGCTTGGCTTCGCGGACGAAGATTTATGGAGGGGTAATGTCCACGTCAGCTGCAGGCTCGTTTGTGGCTGACAAGTCCGATGCAGGACAGGCAGACACGGTTGTAGCGGTCGCAAGGGAAAATTGGTGGGTTGGGGTTGGGTGTTGGGTTTTTCCTCCTTTGTCTTTTGTCAGTGAGGTGGGCTCTGCGGTCTTCTTCAAAGGAGGTTGCTGCCGGCCAAACTGAGAGGCGCCAAGATGCACGGTTTGAGGCGATATCGGCCCACTGGCGGTGGTCAATGTGGAAGGCACCAAGAGATTTCTTTAGGCAGTCCTTGTACCTCTTCTTTGGTGCACCTCTGTCTCGGTGGCCAGTGGAGAGCTCGCCATATAACACCATCTTGGGAAGGCGATGGTCCTCCATTCTGGAGACGTGACCTACCCAGCACAGTTGGATCTTCAGCAGCGTCGGCCTCTGCCATATCGAGTACTTCGATGTTGGAGATGAAGTCGCTCCAATGAATGTTGAGGATGGAGCAGAGACAACGCTGGTGGAAGCGTGATGCCGGTAGAGGACCCATGATTCGGAGCCAAACAGGAGTGTGGGTATGACAATGGCTCTGTATACGCTAATCTTTGTGAGGTTTTTCAGTTCGTTGATTTTCCAAACTCTTTTGTGTAGTCTTCCAAAGGCGCTATTTGCCTTGGCGAGTCTGTTGTCTATCTCGTTGTCGATCCTTGCATCCGATGAAATGGTGCAGCTGAGATAGGTAAACTGCTTGATCATTTTGAGTTTTGTGTGCCCGATGGAGAAGTGGGGGGGCTGGTAGTCATGGTGGGGAGCTGGCTGATGGAGGACCTCAGTTTTCTTCAGGCTGACTTCCAGGCCAAACATTTTGGCAGTTTCCGCAAAACAGGACGTCAAGCGCTGAAGAGCTGGCTCTGAATGGGCAACTAAAGCGGCATCGTCTGCAAAGAGTAGTTCACGGACAAGTTGCTCTTGTGTCTTGGTGTGAGCTTAATATTACTCGGTAAAAATAACATGAAGCCCTGGAAAATTACGTACCCCAATCCAAAATTGTCTAACTTTAGGACATTGCCAAGTTGAATGCAAAAATGTTCCAATCTCAGGTTCACATCGAAAACATTAATCCGATACGGCAGGATTTAATCTATTTGATTTTTGTGGAGTCAAATAGAACTGATGTAAAAAATGATATTGAACCAACCTATATCTTAGTCAGATTATTTACACAAATCCATCCAATCCTTTTCGCTTATTTGAGAATTTAAATCTATTTCCCGTCTTCATCTAGATTTATTCACTCCAGTTTTTGGGGCCTTAGATTGAAGCAAGTTATACATTACTGAAATAAATTTATTTCCAGCAGGATAACAAATCAGTAATTCTAATTCACTTTGATTAGGTAACATCAAAGTAAGACCTATTTTTAAAGATAAAAAAGCTTTAACTTGGTAATAACAAGATAATTCTTTCAAAGATTTCAATCTCACATCCTCAAAACTAATTTTCTTAATACCCTTCCATCTCCAAATCCTCCAGAATTGGTTGTCTATTGAAAAAGGAAAATGCCTATTTCAATATTAAACCTTTCATGCGAATTTCATTATCAACTCAATCAAATGTTTCAAAATAGATGATTCCCCACTTCCAAATAAAGCTTAGGATTCCATTTGTAAATAAAATCTTGGGGATCCGTATTCCCTATTGCATTAAATTCAACAGAAACCCAAGCTGGAATATCATCTAAATTATACAATATATTTATAAATCTTAATTGAGCTGCTTTTCAAAATTCTTAAAATGAGGAAGACACAAACCACACCCCCCCCCCCCCCACCAACTCATATTTCCAAGTCAATTTTTCCAAAGAAACCCTGGGCATTTTATCTTTACATAATTTCCGAACCGCCATATTTAAATCCTGACAATGCAATTCTCCAAAACACCACAACCATTCCTTAATTGGGCAACACTTCTCCTAAATATTGGCAACATTTATGCTGGCATTGCTCGGACACCCTAATCAGAGTGACCCACAGTCGCCAGGAGTGGGTGCTGCCACGCGAGCCATCATTCAAGTAAATGGCTCGCGAGACTATCTTGTGACTTGAAGTCAAGCTGGTGTAAATACGATCAATAACTCTCTCTCTGTTTTGTGCAAAGAATCTTGCATATAAGAACGAAAGAGAGTTGGAGTGTGGTTTGGTGAAACTCTGTGTCCTTCATTAATTCTCTGAGTCACCTCAAAGTGGGAGTTCGATTCCTCATCCACGTGTGCAGCCCAGACAGTTTGGGCACAGTTACACCAGGTGTACACATTGCCCAAAGCCTTTGGGATCAGCATTGTGGTGCACACAATAATCACGTCAAATAGGATGGAGTGATTAAACACCTTCAATGACCAAAAACCTGAGCATTACTGATACACGACTGGGCCAGGTTCCATGAACAGAAGCAAGAGGGGGCTAGTCCGGGAAATCCAGGGTGGAGCTAAGGGAGAGGTTGGAGAAGGTCAGGAAGATATGGACTGGCCAGTCCATACATCTATATCAAAGCCTTTCACCACTTCTTTGAGATAAAACCCAACGAGGTGATGTGGCGACACAGAGCACATACTGTACTTTATGACATACATAGTTCATAGTGTCCATCACAAGTTCAGCCTGTCGGGTGGTCTTGTGATCCTCTGTGGCTTCCGAGGCACTGGGCCCTCCCAATTTTGTGCCAGCTCCCCTTCTCGCTTCAGTCTGTGTACGGACCTGAATCATTAACTGACCATCTCTCTCCATGGACACTGCCTAACCTGCTGAGTTCCTCCAGCTTCATTCTTTATTCCTCGTTCTGGTGGTCCTTCACCTAAAGGCAGAATAGGCTCACGGGGAGAAACAGCCTCCTGCTCCTACTTTGTTCTGTGTTGGGGAAAACCTATTCTAAATCCTCGTTCACTCCTTGAGGTGATCGGTCCTTGGCATCTGTTGGCCCTTGTACAGAACAAAGGCCACTCTTCTGCCTCTCACCCTGAAAGGACTCAGTTCAACCTTGTGCCATTTGGGGGATTAGCATTGGGGGAGTGGGTTTGTTGGGGGATCAGGGATAAGTTAAAGGTTATCTGCCCTCTCATTTCAACTGAATCCACACAGACCTGCATCATTCTGTGTCATATTAAGCCCTGACCACACAAATCCCCCCATTCACTTTCCAATTTGATGAAGGGTGCAGAATATTAGCTGGATCTTGTTCTGATAATTCTGATGAAGACATCATCACACAGATTTTGCCAGGAAGCTAGGAGAGAGAGTGACCAAGGACATTTCAGACAGGAATCAATTCTCAATTCCTCGACTGAGTCTCATATCCTAATGCCTGCCTCATCTCTAAAACAATAGTGCGAATTGACTACAGCTGGAGCCAGTTTCAGCTGCATTTTACGTCAAGAATCAGTCTGCAGAAGCAGAAACAGCCCTATGGAATGTTCTTTCAGATGGCAGCCTGAAAGGGACAGCTGCAGGAGAGGCGCCTCAGAGCGCACTCCAGTTCCTGTCAGCGCAGGACATCAGGGCAGGTGCGGCTGGCACAGGATGTTGGGGCAGGGGAGGCTGTCAGGCAGCAGTGATGGGTGGTGTCGGGCGCGGTGATGGGGGCTCTCGGGTGAGGTGAATGGGGCTGTCGGACGCAGGAAGGATGGGTTGTCGGGCACGAGGAGGGGGGCTGTGAGGCGCGGGGATTTGGGTCCCTGGCTGATTATCATCAGGCGGCTGCATTCAGGGTCCTCGGGGGAATTGCTCAGACACGGAGATCATACCTCCCGAAGGAAGATTGGTAAGTACTCCTCCGAGCCGCATCAGGCTCTTTCACATGGCCTCCTTACAGCCGCATTCAGATAGAATATGTGACTTTACATCGGGGGTATTCTGGCCACCTGAAGGAGGCTCATCAGGCCTGATCCAAAGGCTGCAATAAGCCTTCAGCACCACTCAGTCCCAGAATGGCAGTTTCTGCTTTGAACTGTTAGCCACCATTGTCAACTTCAAGAATTAAAAATTCCTATGAAATTAGACATTTACATGTGTAAATTGGAAACCAGAAATCAGACAGGCAAAGAATGATTACCAATGTGTACTGTGAGCAACCCTTCCAGATTTCTGTTGAAATTTTGTAGACCAGAAGGATGTTCTTAATTATAATGGGCACATGAGATTAAATTGCCAACAACAAATCCTTTCTATGTCTTGAGGAAGAGGATGTGCAAAATGTAAAGCAGAAGCTGTACTAATACCTTCCAAGAAATGTTATCCAATTTGTTGGCAGGAAAATGTCTTAAAAGCTCTACCATGTGAGTGTGTTCTTTAACTGCCGTTCAAACATTGATAGTGAGGTGAGTCTGTTCACCCACCACTGGTACCCCTCATTCCTGCTGGCATGACTCAATAAAGACTGTGTTTTAGAGTTTGTGGTTTGTTACTGTACCTTTTTGTACCTTGACAGGAAATCGACTTCAACAAGGGTGAGAAAAAAAAACACTCAAACCCCTTACATGGTGACAGATTTGAACCTGGGTCACTGTCACGAAGAACATTCTTCCAAACATGCCAAGATCAAAATTCAATTGATTGTCATGGTATAAAGTGCAATATTACACAAAATTCACTTCATTCAGTCATAAAGCAGACAGAGTCACATCAGCAGGAAGTTAGACATAGTGTTCCTTGCAGTTAAGAGGAAAAGAGAATTCCCTGAGTCCCCTACAGCCCCCAAACACAGCCCTTGCCCACAAACACCCAGCCCCCTGCCCCCAAAATCCAGCGCAAACCATCAAATGCAGTTGCCTTGTTTAGAAAAGGTAATGGGGAGAATCTTGGGAATTATAGACCAGTTAGGATCTATGAGCATTTGCAGAAGTACAGACTTCTCAAGGTCAGTCAGCATGGCTTTGTGATGGGAAGGTCATGCCTCATGAGTCTAAATGAGTTTTATTTGAGTGGGGTAACAAAGGAAATGAATGAGGGTCGTGTGGTAGATGTGGTCTACATGGATTTTATCAAGAATTTGACGAGACTCATTAGAAAGCAATTTGGCAAAGGATCAGGGTAACTTTGGCTGTGGATAAAAAATTGTCTTGTTGGAAGAAAGCAGAGAGGAGTGGAGTGCCACATGGATCTGTTCTGGGACCCCTGCTCTTGATGATTTTTATAAATGACCTGGATGAAGAGGCAGAAGATGGGTCAGTATGTCTGCAGATGATGTGAAGGTTGGAGGAGTTGTGGATGATGCTGAAGGTTGTCGAAGGATAAGGATTTCAATCCAGGTAAGTGTGAGGTGATGCATTTTGGAAGGACAAACCAGAAGGCTGGGTACAAGGTTACCAGTCGGTTACATGAGTGAGGATAAACAGAGGGACTTTGGGGTTCAAATCCAAACATCCCTCAAGGTTGCCGCTCAGGTTGATAAGATAGTTATGAAGGCCAATGGGATGATGAGCTTCATTAAACTTTTCTACGTTGTCGTGCGTGAAAGTGAGGCCATTTTGGCAAGAAAGCGCAGAAAAATTAACCGCGATCACAGCAGTGACCTCCACGTGAGACCTGACAATCTCTTCATTGAAACAAGCGACAACTTGACCAAATATCTAATCTCATTTATAAAAATAGCACTGGCCTTCGCGAAGAGATGTATCACGATCAACTGGATGTCCGATAGCACGTTGGGCTGTGGAAACGAACTGCAGTTACCTACGGGAAAAAAAAATCACATAAACGTGACCCTTTGGTAAAGGTCTGTCAGCTGTACCTGGACCACATAGGGGCCCAGACACTAATACAAATGAACAATAAAAGGGGATGAAAGTAACCATTATATAGACCAAAACCAAGTTTCCCCAACTGGACTCATCGACTTGTAATCTCTGAAAATGTGGATATGAAAACAAACTGCAACAGAGAGAAAAAAATTCAAAGTGCAAAAGGGAGAGTCTTTAAATGAGTCCCTGAATGTGTGTTGAGTCTCGTGGTGAAGGGGTAGCAGCTGTTCCTGAACCTGGCTATACCTCTTCCCTGATGGGAGCAGTGAGAACAGAGCGGGTGATGTGGATCCTTGATTGCTGCTGCTCTCTGACAGCAGCGTTCCCTGCAAATGTTCTCAATGGTGGAGGGTTCTGGGCGGTGTCCGTACTTTTGCAGAGCTTTTTGCTCAGGGGTATTGGTGTCACAAGACAATAGCTCAAACCTTCTACAAACTGAACCGTTCTCCCCTCACACCCGTAACCCACTATTTTTCTTGCATCAATGTGCCTGTCTAAATGTTAAAGGTCCCTATTATTCCAGACTCCACTATCCTGCCCGGCCATGCGCTCCAGGCATCCGCAGCCTTGTGGGTCCCCGTCCCCACTCAGCCTTCGGGGTCCCCGTCTCCCCTCAGCATTCTGGGTCCCTGTCCCCGTCCCCCCTTAGCCTTCTTGGTCCCAGACCCGTCCCCCCTCAGCCTTTTGGGTCCCCGTCCCCCCTCAGCCTTCTGGGTCCCAGTCCCCACTCAGCCTTCTGGGTCCAAGTCCCCCCTGAGCCTTCTGGGTCCCCATCCCCCCTCAGCCTTCTTGGTCCCCGTCCCCCCTCAGCCTTCTGGGTCCCCATCCCCGTCCCACCTCAGCCTTATGGGTCCCCGTCCCCCGTCAGCATTCTGGGACCCCGTCCCCGTCCTCCTCAGCCTTCTGGGTCCCCGCCCCCCTCAGCCTTCTGAGTCCCCGTCCCCCTCAGCCTTCTGAGTCGCCGTCCCCCCTCAGCCTTCTGGGTCCCCGTCCCACCTCAGCCTTCTGGGTCCCCGTCCCCCCTCAGCCTTCTGGATCCCCGTCCCCCCTCAGCCTTCTGGGTCCCCGTCCCCCCTCAGCCTTCTGGGTCCCCATCCCCCCTCAGCCTTCTGGGTCCCCGACCCCCCTCAGCCTTGATGAGCTTCATTAAACTTTTCTACGTTGTCAAATAGAACTGATGTAAAAAATTATATTGAACCAACCTATATCTTAGTCATATTATTTACACAAATCCATCCAATCCTTTTCGCTTATTTGAGAATTTAAATCTATTTCCCATCTTCATCTAGATTTATTCACTCCAGTTTTGGAGGTCTTAGATTGAAGCAAGTTATACATTACTGAAATAAATTTATTTCCAGTAGGATAACAAATCAGTAATTCTAATTCACTTTGATTAGGTAACATCAAAGTAAGACCTATTTTTACAGATAAAAAAGCTTTAACTTGGTAATAACAAGATAATTCTTTCAAAGATTTCAATCTCACATCCTCAAAACTAATTTTCTTAATACCCTTCCATCTCCAAATCTTCCAGGATTGGTTGTCTATTGAAGAAGGAAAATGCCTATTTCAATATTAAACCTTTCATGCCAATTTCATTATCAACTCAATCAAATGTTTCAAAATAGATGATTCCCCACTTCCAAATAAAGCTTAGGATTCCATTTGTAAATAAAATCTTGGGGATTCGTATTCCCTATTGCATTAAATTCAACAGAAACCCAAGCTGGAATATCATCTAAATTATTCAATATATTTATAAATCTCAATTGAGCTGCTTTTCAAAATTCTTAAAATGAGGAAGACACAAACCACACCCACCCCCCCCCCCCCCCCCCCACCAACTCATATTTCCAAGTCAATTTTTCCAAAGAAACCCTGGGCATTTTATCTTTACATAATTTCCGAACCGCCATATTTAAATCCTGACAATGCAATTTGTTGAGCTCCTTGTTTATAAACTAACGGTTGAAATACATCTGACATAAAATTCTTTCCCTGATCTGATTTAATTTCTTGAGGCAAACCAAACCAATTGAAAAAATTTTTCTCGAGCCCCAGACACAGTGTTTGCTTTAATGATCCCAAGTGGTATGGCTTCTGTACACCTGGAAACATCCAAGCTAACTCATCAAGAATACAGGTACAATATTTTACCTCAGTAATTTAATTTACTAAGACATTTTTATATACGAGAAATATTAAATTAATATTAAAGGTTAACACAACTCCGTGACATATCTGAATAGTCAAGGTATTAAAGGTGAGTGGGAGAATGGATCAGTTCATGATGGAATGGACACAATGGGCCAAATGGCCTACTTCTGCTCCTGTATCTTATTGTATCATATTTTACAAAGCACAGATGTTTTTTTCAACCCCAATTTCAAAATCACAGTTTTGGCTTTTGAAATGAAAATTGCACACATTTTTGCACAGTAAAGATGTCGGTTTTGACCCAAAAACAGGACCTATTTTGAAAAATACAACTTTTGTCCCTTTTTAGCAAAGCACTCCATACTTTCCTTCAAAACACAACCTTCAGTTTTTGTTTATTAGAACCTCCACTTCTCCCAGAACAACCATTGTACACAAATTCTCCAAAACACCACAACCATTCCTTAACTGGGCAACACTTCTCCTAAATATTGGTAACATTTATGCTGGCATTGCTCGGACGCCCTAATCAGAGTGACCCACAGTCGCCAGGAGTGGGTGCTGCCACGCGAGCCATCATTCAAGTAAATGGCTCGCGAGACTATCTTGTGACTTGAAGTCAAGCTGGTGTAAATACGATCAATAACTCTCTCTCTGTTTTGTGCAAAGAATCTTGCATATAAGAACGAAGAGAGTTGGAGTGTGGTTTGGTGAAACTCTGTGTCCTTCATTAATTCTCTGAGTCACCTCAAAGTGGGAGTTCGATTCCTCATCCACGTGTGCAGCCCAGACAGTTTGGGCACAGTTACACCAGGTGTACACATTGCCCAAAGCCTTTGGGATCAGCATTGTGGTGCACACAATAATCACGTCAAATAGGATGGAGTGATTAAACACCTTCAATGACCAAAAACCTGAGCATTACTGATACACGACTGGGCCAGGTTCCATGAACAGAAGCAAGAGGGGGCAAGTCCGGGAAATCCAGGATGGAGCTAAGGGAGAGGTTGGAGAAGGTCAGGTAGATATGGACTGGCCAGTCCATACATCTATATCAAAGCCTTTCACCACTTCTTTGAGATAAAACCCAACGAGGTGATGTGGCGACACAGAGCACATACTGTACTTTATGACATACATAGTTCATAGTGTCCATCACAAGTTCAGCCTGTCGGGTGGTCTTGTGATCCTCTGTGGCTTCCGAGGCACTGGGCCCTCCCAATTTTGTGCCAGCTCCCCTTCTCGCTTCAGTCTGTGTACGGACCTGAATCATTAACTGACCATCTCTCTCCATGGACACTGCCTAACCTGCTGAGTTCCTCCAGCTTCATTCTTTATTCCTCGTTCTGGTGGTCCTTCACCTAAAGGCAGAATAGGCTCACGGGGAGAAACAGCCTCCTGCTCCTACTTTGTTCTGTGTTGGGGAAAACCTATTCTAAACCCTCGTTCACTCCTTGAGGTGATCGGTCCTTGGCATCTGTTGGCCCTTGTACAGAACAAAGGCCACTCTTCTGCCTCTCACCCTGAAAGGACTCAGTTCAACCTTGTGCCATTTGGGGGATTAGCATTGGGGGAGTGGGTTTGTTGGGGGATCAGGGATAAGTTAAAGGTTATCTGCCCTCTCATTTCAACTGAATCCACACAGACCTGCATCATTCTGTGTCATATTAAGCCCTGACCACACAACTCCCCCCATTCTCTTTCCAATTTGATGAAGGGTGCAGAATATTAGCTGGATCTTGTTCTGATAATTCTGATGAAGACATCATCACACAGATTTTGCCAGGAAGCTAGGAGAGTGACCAAGGTCATTTCAGACAGGAATCAATTCTCAACTCCACGACTGAGTCTCATATCCTAATGCCTGCCTCATCTCTAAAACAATAGTGCGAATTGACTACAGCTGGAGCCAGTTTCAGCTGCATTCTACGTCAAGAATCAGTCTGCAGAAGCAGAAACAGCCCTATGGAATGTTCTTTCAGATGGCAGCCTGAAAGGGAAAGCTTCAGGAGAGGCGCCTCAGAGCGCACTCCAGTTCCTGTCAGCGCAGGACATCAGCGCAGGTGCGGCTGGCACAGGATGTTGGGGCAGGGGAGGCATGGGTGGTGTCGGGAGCAGTGATGGGGGCTCTCGGGTGAGGTGAATGGGGCTGTCGGACGCGGGAAGGGTGGGTTGTCGGGCATGAGGAGAGGGGCTGTCAGGCGTGGGGATTTGGGTCCCTGGCTGATTATCATCAGGCGGCTGCATTCAGGTTCCTCGGGGGAATTGCTCAGACACGGAGATCATACCTCCCGAAGGAAGATTGGTAAGTACTCCTCCGAGCCGCATCTGCTCTTTCACATGGCCTCCTTACAGCCGCATTCGGGCAGAATATGTGACTTTACATCGGGGGTATTCTGGCCACCTGAAGGAGGCTCATCAGGCCTGATCCAAAGGCTGCAAGAAGCCTTCAGCACCACTCAGTCCCAGAATGGCTGTTTCTGCTTTGAACTGTTAGACACCATTGTCAACTTCAAGAATTAAAAATGACTATGAAATTAGACATTACATGTGTAAATTGGAAACCAGAAATCAGACAGGCAGAGAATGATTACCAATGTGTGCTGTGAGCAACCCTTCCAGATTTCTGTTGAAATTTTGTAGACCAGAAGGATGTTCTTAATTATAATGGGCACATGAGATTAAATTGCCAACAACATATCCTTTCTGTGTCTTGAGGAAGAGGATGTGCAAAATGTAAAGCAGAAGCTGTACTAATACCTTCCAAGAAATGTTATCTAATTTGTTGGCAGGAAAATGTCTTAAAAGCTCTACCATGTGAGTGTGTTCTTTAACTGCCGTTCAAACATTGATAGTGAGGTGAGTCTGTTCACCCACCACTGGTACCCCTCATTCCTGCTGGCATGACTCAATAAAGACTGTGTTTTAGAGTTTGTGGTTTGTTACTGTATCTTTTTGTACCTTGACAGGAAATCGACTTCAACAAGGGTGAGAAAAAAAAAACACTCAAACCCCTTACATGGTGACAGATTTGAACCTGGGTCACTGTCACTAAGAACATTCTTCCAAACATGCCAAGATCAAAATTCAATTGATTGTCATGGTATAAAGTGCAATATTACACAAAATTCACTTCATTCAGTCATAAAACAGACAGAGTCACATCAGCAGGAAGTTAGACATAGTGTTCCTTGCAGTTAAGAGGAGAAGAGAATTCCGAGTCACCTACAGCCCCCAAACCCAGCCCTTGCCCACAAACACCCAGCCCCCTGCCCCCAAAATCCAGCGCAAACCATCAAATGCAGTCGCCTTGTTTAGAAAAGGTAATGGGGAGAATCTTGGGAATTATAGACCAGTATAGGATCTATGAGCATTTGCAGAAGTACAGACTTCTCAAGGTCAGTCAGCATGGCTTTGTGATGGGAAGGTCATGCCTCATGAGTCTAAATGAGTTTTATTTGAGTGGGGTAACAAAGGAAATGAATGAGGGTCGTGTGGTAGATGTGGTCTACATGGATTTTAGCAAGAATTTGACGAGACTCATCAGAAAGCAATTTGGCAAAGGATCGGGGTAACTTTGGCTGTGGATAAAAAATTGTCTTGTTGGAAGAAAGCAGAGAGGAGTGGAGTGCCACAAGGATCTGTTCTGGGACCCCTGCTCTTGATGATTTTTACAAATGACCTGGATGAAGAGGCAGAAGATGGGTCAGTATGTCTGCAGATGATGTGAAGGTTGGAGGAGTTGTGGATGAAGCTGAAGGTTGTCGAAGGATAAGGAGTTCAATCCAGGTAAGTGTGAGGTGATGCATTTTGGGAGGACAAACCAGAAGGCTGGGTACAAGGTTACCAGTCGGTTACATGAGTGAGGCTAAACAGAGGGACTTTGGGGTTCAAATCCAAACATCCCTCAAGGTTGCCACTCAGGTTGATAGGATAGTTATGAAGGCCAATGGGATGATGAGCTTCATTAAACTTTTCTACGTTGTCGTGCGTGAAAGTGAGGCCATTTTGGCAAGAAAGCGCAGAAAAATTAACCACGATCACAGCAGTGACCTCCACGTGAGACCTGGAGCAATCTCTTCATTGAAACAAGCGACAACTTGACCAAATATCTAATCTCATTGATAAAAATAGCACTGGCCTTCGCGAAGAGATGTATCATGGTCAACTGGATGTCCGATAGCACGCTGGGCTGTGGAAATGAACTGCAGTTACCTATGGAAAAAAAAAAAATCACATAAACGTGACCCTTTGGTAAAGGTCTGTCAGCTGTACCTGGACCACATAGGGGCCCAGACACTAATATAAATGAACAATAAAAGGAGTTAAAAGTAACCATGATATAGACCAAAACCAAGTTTCCCCAACTGGACTCATCTACTTGAAGTCTCTGAAAATGTGGAGATGAAAACAAACTGCAATAGAGAGAGAAAAAATTCAAAGTGCAAAAGGGAGAGTCTTTAAATGAGTCCCTGAATGTGTGTTGAGTCTCGTGGTGAAGGAGTAGCAGCTGTTCCTGAACCTGGCTATACCTCTTTCCTGATGGGAGCAGTGAGAACAGAGCGGGTGATGTGGATCCTTGATTGCTGCTGCTCTCTGACAGCAGCGTTCCCTGCAAATGTTCTCAATGGTGGAGGGTTTTTACCTGAGATGTCCAGGGCGGTGTCCAAGACAATAGCTCAAGCCTTCTACAAACTGAACCTTTCCCCCCTCACACCCGTAAAACACTATTTTTCTCGCATCAATGTGCCTGTCTAATTGTTAAAGGGCCCTATTATTCCAGACTCCACTATCCTGCCCGGCCATGCGCTCCAGGCATCCGCAGCCTTGTGGGTCCCTGTTCCCGTCCCCACTCAGCCTTCTGGGACCCAGACCCGTCCCACCTCAGCATACTGGGTCCCCTTCCCCCCCTTAGCCTTCAGGGTCCCAGACCCGTCCCCCCTCAGCCTTTTGGGTCCCCGTCCCCCCTGAGCCTTCTGGGTCCCCGTCCCCCCTGAGCCTTCTGGGTCCCCGTCCCCCCTGAGCCTTCTGGGTCCCCGTCCCCCCTGAGCCTTCTGGGTCCCCGTCCCCCCTGAGCCTTCTGGGTCCCCGTCCCCCCTGAGCCTTCTGGGTCCCCGTCCCCCCGAGCCTTCTGGGTCCCCATCCCCCCTCAGCCTTCTGGGTCGCCGTCCCCCCTCAGCCGTCTGGGTCCCCGTCCTCCCTCAGCCTTCTGGATCCCCGTCCCTGCTCAGCCTTCTGGGTCCCCGTCCCCGCTCAGCCTTGTGGGTCCCCGTCCCCCCTCAGCCTTCTGGGTCCCCGTCCCCCCTCAGCCTTCTGGGTCCCCGTCCCCCCTCAGCCTTCTGGGTCCCCGTCCCCCCTCAGCCTTCTGGGTCCCCGTCGCCCCTCAGCCTTATGGGTCCCCGTCCCCCCTCAGCCTTCTGTGTCCCAGTCCCCCCTCAGCCTTCTGGGTCCCGGTCCCCGTCCCCCCTCAGCCTTCTGGGTCCCGGTCCCCGTCCACCCTCAGCCTTCTGGGTCCCTGTCCCTCCTCAGCCTTGTGGGTCCCGGTCCCCGTCACACCTCAGCCTTCTGGGTCCCCGTCCCCCATCAGCCTTCTGGGTCGCCGTCCCCCCTCAGCCTTCTGGGTCCCCGTCCCCCCTCAGCCTTCTGGGTCCCCGTCCCCCCTCAGCCGTCTGGTTCCCCGTCCCCCCTCAGCCTTCTGGGTCCCCGTCCCTGCCCTGCTCAGCCTTCTGGGTCCCTGTCCCTGCTCAGCCTTCTGAGTCCATGTCCCCACTCAGCCTTCTGGGTCCCCGTCCCCCCTCAGCCTTCTGGGTCCCCGTCGCCCCTCAGCCTAATGGGTCCCCGTCCCCCCTCAGCCTTCTGTGTCCCAGTCCCCCCTCAGCCTTCTGGGTCCCGGTCCCCGTCCCCCCTCAGCCTTCTGGGTCCCGGTCCCCGTCCACCCTCAGCCTTCTGGGTCCCGGTCCCCGTTCCTCCTCAGCCTTGTGGGTCCCGGTCCCCGTCACCCCTCAGCCTTCTGGGTCCCCGTCCCCCATCAGCCTTCTGGGTCGCCGTCCCCCCTCAGCCTTCTGGGTCCCCGTCCCCCCTCAGCCGTCTGGTTCCCCGTCCCCCCTCAGCCTTCTGGGTCCCCGTCCCTGTCCCTGCTCAGCCTTCTGGGTCCCTGTCCCTGCTCAGCCTTCTGGGTCCCCGTCCCCCCTGAGCCTTCTGGGTCCCCGTCCCCCCTCAGCCTTCTGGGACCCGTCCCCCCTCAGCCTTCTGGGTCCCCGTCCCCGCTGAGCCTTCTGGATCCCCGTCCCCCCTCAGCCTTCTGGGTCCCCCCCCTCAGCCTTCTGGGTCCCCGTCCCCCAACAGCCTTCTGAGTCCATGTCCCCCCTCAGCCTTCTGGGTCCCCGTCCCCCCTCAGCCTTCTGGGTCCACGTCCCCCCTCAGCCTTCTGGGTTCCCGTCCCCCCTCAGGCTTCTGGGTCCCCGTCCCCCCTCAGCCTTCTGGGTCCCCGTCACCCCTCAGCCTTCTGGGTCCCGGTCCCCGTCCCCCCTCAGCCTTCTGGGTCCCGGTCCCCGTCCCCCCTCAGCCTTCTGTGTCCCGGTCCCCGTCCCCCCTCAGCCTTGTGGGTCCCCGTCCCCCCTCAGCCTTGTGGGTCCCCGTCCCCCCTCAGCCTTGTGGGTCCCCGTCCCCCCTCAGCCTTGTGGGTCCCCGTCGCCCCTCAGCCTTGTGGGTCCCCGTCCCCCCTCAGCCTTGTGGGTCCCCGTCCCCCCTCAGCCTTGTGGGTCCCCGTCCCCCCTCAGCCTTCTGGGTCCCCGTCCCCCCTCAACCTTCTGGGTCCCGGTCCCCCCTCAGCCTTCTGGGTCCCCGTCCCCCCTCAGCCTTGTGGGTCCCCGTCCCCCCTCAGCCTTGTGGGTCCCCGTCCCCCCTCAGCCTTCTGGGTCCCGTCCCCCCTCAGCCTTCTGGGTCCCCGTCCCCCCTCAGCCTCGCGGGCCCCGCCCCCCCCACCTCAGGCTCGCGGCCCCCGACCCCCCTTCAGCCTCGCCGCCCCCGACCCCCCCACCTCAGGCCCGCGGCCACCGCCCCCCCCACCTCAGGCTCCCGGGCCCCGACCCCCCCTCAGCCTCGCGGGCCCCGCCCCCCCCACCTCAGGCTCGCGGGCCCCGACCCCCTCTCAGGCTCGCGGGCCCCGATCCCCCCTTCAGCCTCGCGGCCCCCGACCCCCCTTCAGCCTCGCCGCCCCCGACCACCCCACCTCAGGCCCGCGGCCCCGCCCCCCCCACCTCAGGCTCCCGGGCCCCGACCCCCCCCTCAGCCTCGCGGGCCCCGCCCCCCTCAGCCTCGCGGGCCCCGACCCCCCTCAGCCTCACGGACCCCGACCCCGCTCAACCTCGCGGGCCCCGACCCCCCCTTCAGCCTCTCGGGCCGCGACCCCCCCCCCTCAGCCTCGCGGGTCCCCGACTACCACACACCCTAATGTCACCCCGCCACAAACTCCCTCAGGGTTCCCCGGCCCCACCTCACAACCATCTCCCCGCCCGTTCCCCTCCGAGCTCCGGCCGCCCCAAACCCAAAGGGCGACCCATGGAAACTCCCTCCTCCCTGGTCTCGCTCCCAAAATGCCCCGATTCCCGCCCGTGAAGCACCGACACGAACCTCTCCCGCTCGCGACCAACTGCTCCAAAGGCGGGAAAGATCAACAACATGGCGGCCCCCAGCGGTCGCTCTCGCGAGAGCTTGAGCCACCCCTCCACGGGATCTCTTCGCCAGCCCAGTCCCACTGGGGAAGGGGCCGAGAGCTGCCTCGGGCCTCCAGTCCATCTCCCCTTCAGGCTGCACATTTCCACACCAGGACCTGCCCCACATTCCCCCCCAAGAGTCCAGTCCATCCCACCTCCACCACCTTGGCCCAAAGCTCATTCCACGCTCCCACCCCCCTCTGAGGGAAGAAAATCCCCCTTCAATCTCAATCCATGTCCTCCTCTTTGAATCTCTCCCAATCTCCTTGGAAACAGCCTGTCCCCATGGACACGATCCGTCCCCCCTCACAATTTTCAAATCTTCCTCAATCTTCGACGCTCCAGGGAATAAAGTCCCAGCCTGTCCAACCTTCCCCTGGAACTCAAACCCCGAAAGCCAGACCACCTTCTTGTCCCTCTCCTCGAAGCGCTGTCTCATTCCTATCCTTCCTCTCCTCCGGCCACCCAAACGGCACACAATGTTCCCAAGTTAGCCTCGCCCAGGCCTTGTCCAACTTCCTCGTGGCCTCCCACCTCCTGCACTCAATCCTCTCATTTCTGAAGGCCTAAATACCAGAAGCTTTCTTCACTCCCCCCCACCCCCCCAATCTCTACATGGGACTCCACTTTCAGGCAGTTCTGTACCACAGTTCCTCAATCCCTTTCTTTGACAACATTCCTCAATGGTCTGCCATTTAACATTCAAACTCTTACGTTTTAAGAATCAATTGCAGAGATCCATGGATGTGGGAAGTCAGGAGGGTTAGGGACTGGGTGCAGGTCGATGAGACTGGCAGAATGATATTTCACCATGGATGAGAAGGGCCGAAGGGTCCCTTTTCTTTGCTGTGGGGTTTCTAGGGTAGAGTTCACACCATTCTCAGGAAGGAGGATGAGCAGACAGATGTCATGGTCCACGGGTAGGAAAGGTGATGAGATCCTGCCAGGAGAGATGAGGGAGTTAAGTGCGAAGGTGAAGGGCACAACCAAGGGGTCTCTGTCTGTCTGTGTGCGTGTGTCACTACGTCTGTGTGTTTGTCTCTATGTCTCTGTGTGTCTCTCTGTGTCTGTGTGTGATTCTCTGTGTCTGTGTGTGATTCTCTGTGTCTGTGTGTGATTCTCTGTGTCTGTGTGTCTCTCTCTCTGTCTGTCTATCGGTCTGTGTGTGTATCTGTGACTGTGTGATTCTCTGTGTCTGTGTGTCTCTCTGTGTCTGTGTGTGTCTCTCTGTGTCTGTGTGTGTCTCTCTGTGTCTGTGTGTCTCTGTGTCTGAGTGTCTCTCTGTCTGTGTTTCTCTCTGTGTCTGTGTCTCTCTCTGTGTCTATCTCTCTCTGCGTCTCTGTGTGTATCTCACTCTGTGTGTGTGTCTCTGTGTCTGTTTGTGTGTCTCTGTCTGTGTGTGTCTCTCTCTCCCTGTGTCACAATGTGTGTCTCTCTGTGTCTGTATGTGTGTGTCTCTCTCTCTCTGTCTGTGTCTCTTTCTGTGTCTCTGTATCTGTGTGTGTCCGTGTGTGTGTCTCTCTGTCTGTGTCTCTCTCTCTCTGTTTGTGTGTGTCTCTCTCTCTCTGTCGCTGTCTGTGTGTCTCTCTGTCTGTGTCTCTGTGTGTGTCTCTATATCTGTGTGTCTATGTCTCTGTGTGTGTCTCTCTCTATCTATGTCTGTGTGTATGTATCTGTGTGTGTGTGTCTGTCTCTCTGTGTCGTGTGTTTGTCTCTGTCTCTGGCTGTGTGTGTGTGTCTGTCTCTTTGTGTCGTGTGTGTGTCTCTCTCTGTCTCTATGTGTGCCTCTCTGTCTCTTTCTGTGTGCGTGTCTCTCTCTCTGTCTGTGTGTGTGTCTCTCTATCTGTCTGTCTGTGTCTGTCTGTGTGTGTCTCTGTCTGTGTGTGTCTCTGTCTGTGTGTGTCTCTGTCTGTGTGTGTCTCTGTCTGTGTGTGTCTCTGTCTGTCTCTCTCTCGCTGTCAGTGTTTCTCTCTCTGTCTCAGTCTGTGTGTGTTTCTCTGTGTGTCTGTGTGTGTGTATCTGTCTCTCTGTGTCTGTGTGTGTGTGTCTGTCTGTCTGGGTATGTGTGTGTCGCTCTCTCTCGGTGTCTCTAATATATGCTTATTCATTACCCACCATTATCCATCCCTACTGGTGTTGCGGGCTTTGTTCCCCAAGGCGTCCGTATTGGCTGCCCGTAGACCATCTCCGCCCCAATGCATTCCTCGTTGTCACCTGCATTAAAATCAAGATGACATCAGCACCTTTTTGGACACTTTTAGCTGTGATTCCTCAGTTCTTCTGGCCAGTTTTGTGTTTCGTTCACACATTCCTGCTTCCTGGGGTTCACGGCACTCGTGGAAGATCGCCAGTTCCTGAAACAATTCTTCATTCATCTTATTTGAAACATTTTTACATTTAATTTAACATATGCATTAAAAAAACTTAAATTTCTTATTTGAAAATAAGATAAAATTAATGCATAGTGATTTAAAAAGTAACCCCTCCCACAGCTGCCCAATAGAAAACAATAAAGAGAGAAAACATCTAGATAGTATTTATAAAAATTGACCAAAACTCTCAAATAAAATCATGGTTTTCTTGGTTTTAGGAGTCAGAAAGTTCGTGTTGGGTGGTTAAAACTTAATTCCGACAATTGGTAAATACACATCCCAAATCTTCAAAAGAGAAATTCAAATTTGTTCCGTGAATTCGATGCAATTATTTCAAGTGGGAATCAACGGCCTATTTCAGTGTGGCCATCGACCCATTCCCAAATACGCATCGGACTTCCAAGTTACTGCCACACATTTTAACCCTATAACAATTACAGCACAGAAACAGGTCACTTGGCCCTTCTTGTCTGCACTGAACTAAATACTCTCCTCTCGTACCACCTCTCTGCATTCCCCTCCCCTCCAATTTTCCCTGAAATGACAAAATGGACCCTACCGCCACTATTTCTCCCGGAAGCTCACTCCACTCAGCCACCACTCTGAGTAAAGAAGTTCCCCCTCATGTTACTTCCAAACTTTTACCTCCTGATTCAATCTCTGCTCCCGCAATGAAAAAAGTCTATCCACATCAATTTGTTCTATCCTCCTAGTAATTTTAAAGACCTCGATCAAATCCCCTCTCAACCATCTACAATCCATAGAATAAAGACTTCATTTGCTGAATCTTTCTTTGTAATCTAGTTGCTGATATCCAGGTAACATTGACTTAAATCTCTGCACCCTCTCTACTTTGTTGATAGCTTTCCTCTCATTTGGTGACCAGAACTGCACACAGTACTCACAAAAGAGCCTCACCAATATCTTGTCTAGTCTCAACCTCACTGCCCGACTCCTGTATTCTATGTGATGGTTGATCAACGCCAGCTATTTGAACAGATTCTTTTCGAGGTACTCTCTGATTACCCTCCAATAATTAACCTATCACTGTCAGGCTCACTTGGTTGGCTTTTGAAGCCGTTTTTCAACAAAGGAACATTAGATTACATCCATTCCTCTGGCACCTCACCCGTGGATAAACAGGTTTTAAATATTTCTGTCAGAGCCCTGGCAATTTCTACTCTTCTTTCCCTCAAGGCCAAGGGAATATCATGTCAGACGTCCATCCACCATCAGACAAAAATTAGCCGACACAAGATGAAGGCAGGACAGTAGTCCCACCTCTCCAGCACGAGTCATGGATCAAGTGAGCACTGACTGCAAGAAGTTTCTACATCCTCTTGGTGTCTGTGTGGATTTCCTCCCACACTCCACAGCTCAAGGGGGCCGTAAGTTCATTGGCGAATTGGGAAGCTCAAGACCATGGGGTGGAAGTGCACATTCTGGACCTGGGGGCATCAATTCAATTCAACTGCACGGATGAACCTTTGGGCACGACCTGATCTTTTTCTGGTTTCAAACTCATTATTTTTGAAAATTGTATGTGCACCTCTAATGCAACACGACTGCTGCAAAACAGGCTTCTTGATACATATCCATGACAAGAACTCGGGAGAATCTGATTTAGTTACTAGACTTTTGAACAGAACAGTGTCTGGACATTTTATCCCTAAACTGAAACTTTATAGACATACAGAACAAAAAGAGGGCAAAACAAGCTTGTGTCTCACCAATACCACAATTCACGGACACTTTTTAAGTTCTCAAGGGTGGCAGAAAACACAAAGAACAGACAAACTCCTTCCACACTGTCACTTTGAGAGCTTTGGACTCACCATGCTATAAATATTGCCAAGCCATCACTCTCTCTCCAAATCAATGACCCAAAGTCCTGGCTGAGCGATAGATTTGAGACATTTTACCCGCTATGTAGCAATCGGGCACAAGGAAAATTGCTGCTTCCATTGTGAAGTATTTAGGAATCTCAGACCACAAACAACCTTCACCCCGAAAAACAAGCAATTCTCCACAATAAAACTAGGTTTCCTTCCTGTCTGCAAGCATCTGCTCTCTTGAGTCTGAATGGCACAACTGGGGAAACCGTTTCAAATCCATGACCTGAAACAGCATATTCTCTTCCCCTAATTGGAGCTGTCTTGCAATTGGCCACCACTGCCCGAGCAAGAATGAACTGGGAGATCTCACACTTGCTCCTTCACAGGTGAGACCTCCCTGTTCATTGGAGCTCCATATTATCCATCTTGCTCAATTTTGTTAACCTTAATCAAGTCTCCTCTCATTCTCCAACACTCCCATGAAAAATAAAAATCATGTATCCTGTAGTTCGCGAGTCTGGACACCAGGTGGTGGTATTATACCTAGATCTCTCTCTCTCTCTCTCCCCCTCTCGCTTCATGCATGCAGTACTCGGTGTGAACAGGCGGTGGCAGCACTTTACAGCTCTTGCAATCTGCAGCTTGGACAGGAGATGTCGGAGTTACAGAGACATGGCTGCGGGAACGGCAGGATTGGGAAATCAATGTTCCCGGGTACACGTCCTATAGAAAAGACAGAAAGTTGGGAAGAGGAGGTGGGGTAGCTCTGTTGGTAAGAAATAAAATTCAGGCATTTGAAAGGAAAGACATTGAAACAGGTGGGTAGAGTCTGTTTTGATAGAATTAAGAAATTGTAAAGGCATGAGGACCATAATGGGGGTCATTTACAGGCCTCCGAAAAGTAGCTCAGATATTAAAGTATAAATCAGGAATTAAGAGTGGCATGTCAAAGTGGTAGCAATACGGTAGTTATGGGGGACTTCAACATGAAAGTGGACTGGGATAATCAGACGGGGGCAGGAACACAAGAGAGTGAGTTTATTGAATGTCTACGAGATACTTTCATCCATTGATTTAATTATAAATTTGGTTACTTTGTTCTTTCTGTTAATTTTTTTCCCCAGTTTTATCCATATTTGAATCCAAATTCAGGTTGAAATCCCCTCCTATTAATATGTTCCCTTGCGTATCTGCTACCTTCAAAAAGATATCTTGCATAAACTTTTGATCTTCTTCGTTAGGTGAATATACATTGAGTAGATTCCAAAACTCCGAATATATCTGACATTTTATCATTACATATCTCCCTGCTGGATCTATTATTTCCTCTTCTATTTTAAATGGCACATTTTTACTAATTAATATAGCTACTCCTCTTGCTTTTGAATTATACGATGCTGCTGTTACGTGTCCTACCCAATACGAGATACTTTCTTGGAGCAGCTAGTGGAGGAACCTACCAGGGGGAAGTCAATTCTGGACTTGGTGCTGTGCAGCGACGCAGAGTTAATAAGTGACCTCGATGTAGGGGAGCCATTAGGGAATAGTGACCATGGTATGGTTATTTTTGAGCGGCAATTAGAAAGGGAAAAAGAAAGGAAGTCGGAAGCATCTGTACTGCAGTTAAATAAAGGGGATTATGCAGCTATGATGGAGGAGCTAGCCAAAATAAAATGGAAAGATACACTAGCTGGGAGGACAACTCGGGAAAAATGGCAGGTGCTTTTGGACATTTTCCACAGGATTCAGGACAAATTTATTCCAAAGTGGCGGAAAGGCTCTAGGAGATGCAAATGGCAGTCGTGGCTAACTAATGAAATCAAGTGCAATATCAAATCCAAAGGGAGTAAGTATAAGATAGAGAAGTGGAAGACTAGTGGGCAAGATCAGGGAGCATGGAATTGGAGGTAAGGTGCTGACATGGATAGGAAATTGGTTAAGAAATAGGAAACAAAGGGTTGGAGTAAGCCGGTCCTTTTCAGGATGGCAGGATGTGACGAGTAGAGTGCCGCAGGGATCGGTATTGGGTCCTCAGTTGTTTGTAATTTCTGTAAATGATTTGGATGAGGGGATTAATAACATGAGCAAATTTGCAGATGACACTAAACTGCGTGGCGGTGTGGGGTGTGAGGGTGATATCAGGAAAATGCAGAGGGACTTGGACAGGTTGGGGTGTGGGCTGCTGAATGGAAGATGACGTTCAATGTGAGCAAATGAGAGGTTATCCATTTTGGGGGCAATAATAGGAAAGCTGAGTATTCTCTAAATGGAGACAAGCTAGGGAGTGGGGAGGAGCAAATGGATCTGGGTGTACTTGTTCACCGGTCACTGAAGGCTAACATGCAGGTTCAGAAAGCTGTGAAGAAGGCAAATAGCATGTTGGCTTTCATAAAGAGGGGATTGGAGCATAGGAACAGAGACGCCCTTCTGCAGTTGTGCAGGGCCCTGGTGAGACCCCACCTGGAGTATTGCATCCAGTACTGGTCTCCAATTTTGAGGAAGGACATACTAGCTATAGTGGGTGTGCAGCGCAGATTTACAAGGTTAGTTCCAGCGATGGCGGGGTTGACATATGCTGAAAGGCTAGAAAAACTGAACTTATATCCGATGGAGTTTAGAAGGATGAGGGGGGACATGATTGAGGTATACAAAATTATCAGGGGGATGGACAGGGTGAAGTCGGATTACTTGTTCCCAGTGATGGGGGAGACGAGGACTAGAGGGCATAGTTTAAGAATACAGGGTAGGCCCTTTAGGACGGAGATGAGAAAACATTTTTTTACCCAGAGAAGTGTGAATCTGTGGAATGCTCTGCCACAGAGGGTGGAAGAGGCAGATTCGCTGATTATGTTCAAAAGAGCGTTAGAAAAGACTCTAGTGGGCAAAGGAGTAAAGGGTTATGGGGATAAGGCTGGAATGGGGTACTGATAGTAGTGATCAGCCATGATCTGTAAAATGGCGGTCACTGAAGGCTCGACAGGCCGAAGGGCCTACTCCTGCTCCTATTGTCTATTGAACCATTCCTCCAAGGTCCCTCTGTTCCTCAATGCCCTCCCCTTCACTGCATACGTCTTGGTTATTCTTACCAAAATAAAGTACCTCACACTTACCTACATTAAACTCCATCTGCCATCTTTCCAAACAGTCCAAATCCTTTTGTAGTCCATGAAAACCCTCCTCACTCTCCACAACTTGAAAATAAGCAAAATGTATTACGTTATGTTAAGCTTTTTTTTGAACATTTTAATAAAATTTAATAGAATATTTCAGGCCAATGGGACGCCAGGCATCATTAATCTTTCCATGTACGGCGTGGTCGTGCGTGAAAGTGTGGCCATTTTGGCCAAAAAATCGCAGTAAAACGAACCGCGATCACAGGAGTGGCCTCCACAGTCGACCCGCAGCAATATCTTTGAGATAATTTCATAGAAACAAACGACAACTTAAGCAAATATTACGTGTGTGTCTGTGTGTGTCTCTGTGTGTGTCTGTGTGTGTGTATATGTCTCTCTGTGTCTGTGTGTGTGTGTCTGTCTGTCTGGGTATGTGTGTGTCGCTCTCTCTCGGTGTCTCTAATATATGCTTATTCATTACCCACCATTATCCATCCCTACTGGTGGTGCGGGCTTTGTTCCCCAAGGCGTCCGTATTGGCTGCCCATAGACCATCTCTGCCCCAACGCATTCCTCGGTGTCACCTGCATTAAAATCAAGATGGCATCAGCACCTTTTTGGACACTTTTAGCTGTGTTTCCTCAGTTCTTCTGGCCAGTTTTGTGTTTCGTTCACACATTCCTGCTTCCTGGGGTTGACGGCACTCGTGGAAGATCGCCAGTTCCTGAAACAATTCTTCATTCATCTTATTTGTAACATTTTTACATTTAATTTAACATATGCATTAAAAAACTTAAATTTCTTATTTGAAAATAAGATAAAATTAATGCATAGTGATTTCAAAAGTAACCCCTCCCACAGCTACCCAATAGAAAACAATAAAGAGAGAAAACATCTAGATAGTATTTATAAAAATTGACCAAAACTCTCAAATAAAATCTTGGTTTTCTTGGTTTTAGGAGTCAGAAAGTTCGTGTTGGGTGGTTAACACTTAATTCCGACAATTGGTAAATACACATCCCAAATCTTCAAAAGAGAAATTCAAATTTGTTCCGTGAATTCGATGTAATTATTTCAAGTGGGAATCAACGGCCTATTTCAGTGTGGCCATCGACCCATTCCCAAATACGCATCGGACTTCCAAGTTACTGCCACACATTTTAACCCTATAACAATTACAGCACAGAAACAGGTCACTTGGCCCTTCTTGTCTGCACTGAACTAAATACTCTCCTCTCGTACCACCTCTCTGCATTCCCCTCCCCTCCAATTTTCCCTGAAATGACAAAATGGACCCTGCCGCCACTATTTCTCCCGGAAGCTCACTCCACTCAGCCACCACTCTGAGTAAAGAAGTTCCCCCTCATGTTACTTCCAAACTTTTACCTCCTGTTTCAATCTCTGCTCCCGCAATGAAAAAAGTCTATCCACATCAACTCGTTCTATCCTCCTAGTAATTTTAAAGACCTCGATCAAATCCCCTCTCAACCATCTACAATCCAAAGAATAAAGACTTCATTTGCTCAATCTTTCTTTGTAATCTAGTTGCTGATATCCAGGTAACATTGACGTAAATCTTCTCTCCACCCTCTCTACTTTGTTGATAGCTTTCCTCTCATTTGGTGACCAGAAGTGTACACAGTATCTCAACAGGGCCTCACCAATATCTTGTCTAGTCTCAACCTCACTGCCCAACTCCCGTATTCTATGCTATGGTTGATCAAGGCCAGCTATTTGAACAGATTCTTTTCGAGGTACTCTCTGATTACCCTCCAATAATTAACCTATCACTGTCAGGCTCACCTGGTTGGCTTTTGAAGCCGTTTTTCAACAAAGGAACATTAGATTACATCCATTCCTCTGGCACCTCACCCGTGGATAAACAGGTTTTAAACATTTCTGTCAGAGCCCTTGCAATTTCTACTCTTCTTTCCCTCAAGGCCAAGGGAATATCATGTCAGACGTCCATCCACCAACAGACAAAAATCAGCCATCACAAGGTGAAGGCAGGACAGTAGTCCCACCTCTCCAGCACGAGTCACCCCAGGATCAAGTCAGCACTGACTGCAAGAAGTTTCTACATCCTCTCGGTGTCTGTGTGGATTTCCTCCCACACTCCACAGCTCAAGGGGGCCGTAAGTTCATTGGCGATTTGGGAAGCTCAAGACCATGGGGTGGAAGTGCACATTCTGGACCTGGGGGCATCAATTCAATTCAACAGCACAGATGAACCTTTGGGCACGACCTGATCTTTTTCTGGTTTCAAACTCATTATTTTTGAAAATTGTATGTGCACCTCTAATGCAACACGACTGCTGCAAAACAGGCTTCTTGATACATATCCATGACAAGAACTCGGGAGAATCTGATTTGGTTACTAGACTTTTGAACAGAACAGTGTCTGGACATTTTATCCCTAAACTGAAACTTTATAGACATACAGTACAAAAAGAGGGCAAAACAAGCTTGTGTCTCACCAATACCACAATTCACGGACACTTTTTAAGTTCTCAAGGGTGGCAGAAAACACAAACAACAGACAAACTCCTTCCACACTGTCACTTTGAGAGCTTTGGACTCACCATGCTATAAATATTGCCAAGCCATCACTCTCTCTCCAAATCAATGACCCAAAGTCCTGGCTGAGCGATAGATTTGAGACATTTTACCCGCTATGTAGCAATCAGGCACAAGGAAAAGTGCTGCTTCCATTGTAAAGTATTTAGGAATCTCAGACCACAAACAACCTTCACCCCGAAAAACAAGCAATTCTCCACAATAAAACTAGGTTTCCTTCCTGTCTGCAAGCATCTGCTCTCTTGAGTCTGAATGGCACAACTGGGGAAACCGTTTCAAACCCATGACCTGAAACAGCATATTCTCTTCCCCTAATTGGAGCTGTCTTGAATTGGCCACCACTGCCCGAGCAAGAATGAACTGGGAGATCTCACACTTGCTCCTTCACAGGTGAGACCTCCCTGTTCATTGGAGCTCCATATTATCCATCTTGCTCTATTTTGTTAACCTTAATCAAGTCTCCTCTCATTCTCCAACACTCCCATGAAAAATAAAAATCATGTATCCTGTAGTTCGCGAGTCCGGACACCAGGTGGTGGTATTATACCTCTCTCTCTCTCTCTCTCTCTCCCTAGCTTCATGCATGCAGTACTCGGTGTGAACAGGCGGTGGCAGCACTTTACAGCCCTTGCAATCTGCAGCTTGAACAGGAGATGTCGGAGTTACGGAGACATGGCTGCGGGAAGGGCAGGATTGGGAAATCAATGTTCCTGGGTACACGTCCTATAGAAAAGACAGAAAGTTGGGAAGAGGGGGGTGGGTTAGCTCTGTTGGTAAGAAATGAAATTCAGGCGTTTGAAAGGAAAGACACTGAAAGAGGTGGGTCGAGTCTGTTTGGATAGAATTAAGAAATTGTAAAGGCATGAGGACCATAATGGGGGTCATTTACAGGCCTCCGAAAAGTAGCTCAGATATAGAAGTATAAATCAGGAATTAAGAGTGGCATGTCAAAGTGGTAGCAATACGGTAGTTATGGGGGACTTCAACATGAAAGTGGACTGGGATAATCAGACGGGGGCAGGAACACAAGAGAGTGAGTTTATTGAATGTCTACGAGATACTTTCTTCCATTGATTTAATTATAATTTGGTTACTTTGTTCTTTCTGTTAATTTTTTTCCCCAGTTTTATCCATATTTGAATCCAAATTCAGGTTGAAATCCCCTCCTATTAATATGTTCCCTTGCGTATCTGCTACCTTCAAAAAGATATCTTCCATCAACTTTTGATCTTCTTCGTTAGGTGAATATACATTGAGTAGATTCCAAAACTCTGAATATATCTGACATTTTATCATTACATATCTCCCTGCTGGATTTATTATTTCCTCTTCTATTTTAAATGGCACATTTTTACTAATTAATATAGCTACTCCTCTTGCTTTTGAATTATACGATGCTGGTGTTACATGTCCTACCCAATACGAGATACTTTCTTGGAGCAGCAAGTGGAAGAACCTACCAGGGGGAAGTCGATTCTGGACTTGGTGCTGTGCAGCGACGCAGAGTTAATAAGTGACCTCGATGTAGGGGAGCCATGAGGGAATAGTGACCATGGTATGGTTATTTTTGAGCTGCAATTAGAAAGGGAAAAAGAAAGGAAGTCGGAAGCATCTGTACTGCAGTTAAATAAAGGGGATTATGCAGCTATGAGGGAGGAGCTAGCCAAAATAAAATGGAAAGATACACTAGCTGGGAGGACAACTGGGGAAAATGGCAGGTATTTTTGGACATTTTTTACAGGATTCAAGACAAATTTATTCCAAAGTGGAGGAAAGGCTCTAGGAGATGCAAATGGCAGCCATGGCTAACTAATGAAATCAAGTGCACTATCAAATCCAAAGGGAGTAAGTATAAGATAGCGAAGCAGAGTGGTAAGTTAGAGGATTGGGAAACCTTCAAAGAGCATCAGAGGGTAACTAAGAAATTCATGAGAGGGGAAAATGAAGTACGAGAGGAAATTAGCAAATAATATAATGGAGGATAGCAAAAGCTTTTTTCAATATGTGAAGAGGAAGAAATTGGTTCTGTCTACAATTGGTCCATTAAGAATGGAAAAGGGTGGAATTATTACCGGAAACAAGGAGTTGGCTGAGGAATTTAACAAATACTTTGCATCTGTCTTCACCAAGGAGGATATAGGTTATGGACAGTTAGGGGGTAGTGGTCATGCGGTATCAAGAGACTTGGGGAACTTTCCTGGGGAAGTAGGGGATCTAATGGATATCCGGATCTAGAAGCAGGAGGTTGTGAGTAAATTGTTGGGACTGAGGGCTGATAAAACCCCAGGGCCTGATGGGCTGCATCCCAGGGTGCTTAAAGAAGTTGCTATGGAAATTGTGGAGGCACTGGTCGACATTTTCCAAAGTTCCATAGATTCGGGGGAGGTCCCTGAGGATTGGAGAGTGGCTGATGTGGTGCCGATTTTTAAGAAGGGAGGGAGGGAGAAAACGGGAAATTATAGACCGGTCAGCCTGATGTCAGTGGTGGGGAAGATACTGGAATCTATCATAAAAGGAGTAATAGCAGAACACTTAGGCAGAAATAATAGTATAAGGGCTAGTCAGCATGGATTCCTTAAGGGTAAGGCATGCTTGACTAACCTTCTGGAATTTTTCGAGGATGGGACAAAGAGGGTGGACTTGGGAGAGCCAGTGGATGTGGTGTATTTGGACTTCCAGAAGGCCTTTGATAAGGTACCGCACGGGAGACTAGTGGGCAAGATCAGGGAGCATGGAATTGGAGGTAAGGTGCTGACATGGATAGGAAATTGGTTAAGAAATAGGAAACAAAGGGTTGGAGTAAGCGGGTCTTTTTCAGGATGGCAGGATGTGATGAGTGGATTGCCGCAGGAATCGGTATTGGGTCCTCAGTTGTTTGTAATTTATGTAAATGATTTGGATGAGGGGATTATTAATAACATGAGCAAATTTGCAGATGACACTAAACGGGGTGGCGGTGTGGGGTGTGAGGAGGATGTCAGGAAAATGCAGAGGGACTTGGACAGGTTGGGGGTGTGGGCTGCTGAATGGAAGATGACGTTCAATGTGAGCAAATGTGAGGTTATCCATTTCGGGGGCAATAATAGGAAAGCTGAGTATTATTTAAATGGAGACAAGCTAGGGAGTGGGGAGGAGCAAATGGATCTGGGTGTACTTGTTCACCGGTCACTGAAGGCTAACATGCACGTTCAGAAAGCTGTGAAATGGGCAAATGGCATGTTGGCTTTCATAAAGAGGGGATTGGAGTATAGGAACAGAGACGCCCTTCTGCAGTTGTACAGGGCCCTGGTGAGACCCCACCTGGAGTATTGCACCCAGTACTGGTCTCCAATTTTGAGGAAGGACATACTAGCAATAGAGGATGTGCAGCGCAGATTTACAAGGTTAGTTCCAGCGATGGCGGGGTTGACATATGCTGAAAGGCTAGAAAAACTAGACTTGTATCCGATGGAGTTTAGAAGAATGAGGGGGGACATGATTGAGGTATACAAAATTATCAGGGGGATGGACAGGGTGAAGTCGGATTACATGTTCCCAGTGATGGGGAAGACGAGGACTAGAGGGCATAGTTTAAGAATACAGGGTAGGCCCTTTAGGACGGAGATGAGAAAACATTGTTTTACTCAGAGAAGTGTGAATCTGTGGAATGCTCTGCCATAGAGGGTAGTAGAGGCAGATTCGCTGATTATGTTCAAAAGAGAGTTAGATAAGACTCTTGTGGGCAAAGGAGTTCAGGGTTATGGGGATAAGGCTGGAAAGGGGTACTGATAGTAGTGATCAGCCATGATCTGTGAAATGGCGGTCACTGAAGGCTCGACAGGCAGAAGGGCCTACTCCTGCTCCTATTGTCTATTGAACCATTCTTCCAAGATCCCTCTGTTCCTCAATGCCCTCCCCTTCACTGCATACGTCTTGGTTATTCTTACCAAAATAAAGCCCCTCACACTTACCTATATTAAACTCCATCTGCCATCTTTCCAAACAGTCCAAATCCTTTTGTACTCCATGAAAACCCTCCTCACTCTCCACAACTCTTGAAAATAAGCCAAATGTATTACGTTATGTTAAGCTTCTCTTTGAAAATTTTAATTTCACATGCATTAAATGCGTACGTAAATTTCTCATTCAAAGATAATGAAAAATTAATACATAGCATTTTTTTTATTCCCCCTGCCCAACAACCCAATAGAAAAGAAAGATAACATCTGGAAAGTATTTATAAAAAAATTACTAAAAAACTATCAAATAAAATCTAACAAATTTTCTTGATTTTAGGAGTCAGAAGGTTCAGGTTGGGCGATTACAACTTAATTCCTACAGTTTATAAATAGGATTCCCAAATCTTTCCAAAAATTTCAAATTTGTTACAGAAATTACATGTAATTATTTCAAGTGTCAAGGGACTTGGGGGGTTCTCGTTCAGGAAAACATAGTGAGTGGGTAACCACCAGGTTGGATCGGCAGGAAAAGAAAGCAAATTCTATGTTGGCCTTTGTTTCTAGGGTAGGGAGGTGTTGATAGGGCATGGGAGAGACCTCATTTGGAGAACTGCGAAGTTTATCTTAAAAAGGATGTGCTGTTGTTGGAGAGAGAGCAGAGATTTACCAGGATGATATATCTCCACTCTTCATTGGAGTATAGAAGAAGGAGAGGAGATTTCAGAAACCTTTCCAATGCTGAAAGGATTGGACAGTAGATGTGAATAATGTTTCCCTTGGATAAAAAGACATTGTCTTAGAATTGGAAGGTACCTATTTAAAGCAGATGAGAAATTTATTTCACCAGAAGGTCATGGAATTTGTTGCTGGATTGTTAAGAGAGTTTAAGTGGTGGGGGGGGCGGAATTAATAAATGGTTAATGAGTCAGGGTATCAAGGGATCAGGGGAAAAAGCCATAACTTGGAATGAGAGGCGAGAACTGTTTAGATCAGGGGATAGCAGACACAGTGGCATGAATGGCCAACTTCTGTTCCTTGTGATTTGACACCATTTTAACTAATGTACCTTTTAGAATTTTAACATCCATCCATATGTCCTCTGTATTTTGGATGTGAAACAACGGCTGTGCAGGAGAAGCCAGTGAGTTGGTGAGACCAATTGCTCTTCAGACTGGAGGCCTGTGATGAGAGATGTGCCTCAGGGATAGGTGCTGGAACAATAATGTGGTGAATTGGATTAGCAAGTTGGCAGATGACACCAAGAACGGAGGAGTTGTGGACAGCCAGGAAATCTTGCAGAAGGATCTGGACCAGCTGGAGAAAGGGCAGATGGAATTTAATGCAGACAAGTGTGAGGTGTCACATTTTGAAGGGCAAACCAAGAAAAGATAGACACGGTGAACGGTCGGGCACTGAGGAGTGAGGTTGAACAGAGGGACATGGTAAACGGGTGTCATTCCATGCAAGTGCTGTCACAGGTGGATTTGGGCGGGAATTGAAGATACCCAAGTTAACTAAAATTGAAAATTGTAAATGGGGCAAAAAAAGGGATCTATTTCAGAAATGTTTGTGACAACAGAAAATGGCTAAACCAACTTTAGATTAAATGGGAGATTCTTCTTTTGAATTAACCCAAGAAGAACGGACTACTTACTATGTGTGAAGATGGTGGATTAAATTGATGAATGTGCGATATAATTGGGTGAATTATAATTTTTTTTTACATCAGTTGTATTTAACTCCAGGAAAAAAAGATAAGGATTTAGTCATTCAGACTAATGTTTTCATTGTGGGATTCAAATTAATACTTTTTTTTGTCTATCTGGTTGTGTGATAAAGTTAAGCCTTTGAGGATTTATTTGAAACTACTTTAAAGAAACTCTTTTTATGTTCGATCCACTGCTTTTTCTAATGCGGTATATTACAACTTGAACAACGGGATTAAGAATGGATAAACCTCAAATTGAGTTTATTCAGTTAGTATTAGCAGTGGCCAGTAAATGCATTGCGATGACGTGGAAAATTAGGTTTGGTGTTTTCATTCTGCCGCAACGAATTGATATGATTTTTCTCTCCCTCAGTCGAGGGAGTTTGGGGGGGGTTAATTATGGGGAGGGGGGATGGAATATAGTTTTTTTTGGGAGGTTGGTTTATTTTGTTTACTATGTATTTTATATGTTCATAAATAAAGTTTAAAAAAAGATACACAACCAGTGTTTCAGGCTTGTGCCTTTTAACAGGGCTACGAGTATCTGTACTCTATAAAGGTTCACTGCTTGATCAGATGAGCTTCTCCAGCATTTGTGTCCTTACAGAATTTGGTTGAGTTACTATATGTGGACATCAGGTCATTTTTTCACCCTTAAATTGTCCATCCACACAGACAGGAACTTCTTTTTCCCACAACTAGCCTCATTTGGTGAAGTGTGTGGAATATTAGCTGTAGAATATCTTCTTCTGGGAATTATGATGAAGAAACCACTTTGGCAGAAAGCTGGGAAAGAGAGTTAAAAAGCACATTCCAGACAGGGATCAATTCTCACCTCCTCTACTGAGCCATACATATCCAAATGCCTGCCTGATCTTCAAAACAATGGTGCAAATTGTTAGACCTGATCCAAAGGCTGCAATAAGCCCCCAGCACCACTCAGACCCTGAATGGCATTGTTTCTGCTTTGAAGTGAAGAATTTAAGACTGCTATGAAATTAAGACATTTGGGTAAATTGGAAACCAGAAATCAGGCAGGCAGAGAATGATTACTAACGTGAACTGTGAGCAACTCTCCCAGACTCCTGTTGATTTTTTTGTGTTCCCTAACCCTAACTGGTACATGAGATTAGATGACCAACAAGAAGTCCTTTCCTTGTCTTTAGGAAGAGGATATGCAAAATGTAAAATACAGTGGCAGATAGAACAGTAACAGGTCATAACAAGCCCTGACCATCTGAAACAGGTCATGGGAATATCAATTTATTCAGTAATGTAGAAATGACTGCAAAAGCTGAGAAATTAGGAATTCATAAACTGAGGCAAAGATGGGATGGAGATTTGAACATAGAAAATGGACTGATCGTTATAAATGAGATAGACTGGTTCAATACAATTTTATTCACCAGACACCTCAAAAGAAAATACATGGAATCGGATTTGTTTCAAATGTTAACAAGTCATTTGTACTTTTCTGCATTTGACTTGGCAATGTCCTAAAGTTGGGCAGCTTGGTTGAAATAAGTATTTTTTTTAAAATTCCCACAGGATCCATGAGAAAGAAATGTTAAGGAATTAAATTTAAATTAGAACTGAATATTTCCCAGGTGTAAATTGCTGCAAATTGTACAGCTAGAAAGTGCGTGGCCATATCTTGCAAACTGGCTGAGGTTCGGAACTGTTCACCACAGGAAAATAATGTATCGTTCACGAGATGAACATTCTATCTTTGGAGCCCACATTTCCTAAAGGTGGGTTGAAGTGAAGTTTTGAAATATTCACAATATTATGGTTAAATAAAACATCTGTTGAAGATCTCTGGTCCCTCATATGGGATGTGGAGAGGGTGGGTCTGGGTAGATCTCAATTTGTATTAATCAGCCACATGTATCGGGATTTGAATTATATTCTTGTAAAATTAGCAAGAATATAACTAACTCTTAAAAATTAATTTAAAAAAAAACCCTGACCCACACAAATGCCCCTGTTCACCTTGCCATTTTGTAAAAGGTGATGGGGGGAAAATCCTGACACAAGGGACAGATTTGAACCTGGGTCACTGTCATTTTCTGTTAAACATGCCAAGGTCAAAATTCGACTGACTGTCCTGTAACATAGTGCAATATTACACACACGTAAGGTAAGATGGTTACATCAGCAAAAATTAAATGAAATGCTTCTTACAGTCAAGAGCAAAAGAATTCCCTGCAGCCTCCAACCCAGTCCTTGCCCACAAATAACACCCCCCGCCCCCCTCCCCACCCCAATACTGGGATCAAACCATCAGCAGCCTACACTTTGTTGGAATCTAGGGGTTAAAACATTATTAAAGAAATGATTAATTAATAAGTTGATATGTACTGCATGGTTCAGGGAAAAAGAGGAATGTGATTAAGTGGCAATCACAGCATGGAGCGAAGTTGGCTGAGCAAAATTGTTTGCTCCCAAATACAGGGAGAGGAAATTCATAAAACGATTTAGGAGGAAAGCTCCAACTGAAGGAGGTGGTGAGTAGCACAGGAGACACAGGCCAGACCAGAACAAAGAATGGCCTGCAAGAAACCAAGGGAATGGAAAACCAGTCTAGGAGGAAGATTAAGGCATGAGGAGGTGTTAAAGAGAACAGCAGAAATAGGCCAGACAGGAACAGAAAGGTGATTAGAAATATCTGGTGATGAATTAATTTCTGATCAAAACAACAGGATAGTCTGGCCTGGAGGATTAAGATGGGAGCGCTACACCCCAGATATCTGCAAAACAGGAGATGACTTGTGATAACCCATATGCAAAAAGATCTAGCAAAGGAAGCCAACTTTTGTTCTGTATGATAAGGTTGATCTATATAAACTGAGCCAACTGGACAATAGGGGTCAGTCTTGGGGAATAGCTCACTGTGCAGGTGACCTATGAACTAACGACTGACCCAGAGCTCTGTTAAGTTTTATTCTTGTGCTGTGTAATAAATTGACTGTTGAACCGAATACCTTCTCCTATCACTTCATTCAAAGAACACGCTGGACTCAGACCACATACAGACTAAATTAAGAGTAAGGGAAAGCCAGAGTCCGACAACTTCAGAGCCAAACCTCAGGCACAAACATCCCAAAACCATCATCCCAAGACAAGAGCTAAAGTTGCAGGCACCGTAAACCACACACATTAAAGCAACACATTTCTCTGGCTCAATACCCACGAACCACATGGAACACCAGTTTGCAAACTACCCACAAGCAGGGGCTTCCACAAACACCGGATTCCTTTCACCCCAACAACTCAAAGAACCACCCCAGAAAAAGCAGCCACAGTAAAACCAGGCTTCCTACCTTCCTCTGATGGCAGCATCACCTCATCTCTGCCTGAAACCTGCAAGTGACTAGAGTGGGGAAACTCTCCTGTTTGAAACCCTGAGCTGGAATCAGGAGGACAATTAATTCAGGTGTGAAATATCTCAGTAAATTGTGGCTGGCCCTTTAAACAAGGCCCATCTCCGCCCTTCAAGAGAGCTGCAATTAAGGGAATAGCACCTTTTTAATTTGGAGTGGGAGTTAAAACAGTTTTCTCACCTGTGGCATTGAGATGTTTGAGGAGATGATACCTCTAGATAGGAGAGTGTTAGAGCTTTATGAGAGATTTGTTTGTTTGTGGGGCTTGTCTTTTGAATTTTGGTTTGGAAGCCTTTTGTGGTCTATGATAGCTGAAAACTAAGCAAACTAGGGTTTTCTTTGATCCTGATGGTTGTGCAGCAGTTCAAACTTCTCAAATGCAGAATTTGAGCTGTTTGCTCTCCCAGTGCCCTAGAGCATTGGTTTGGGAATATTTATGCCACAGATGGTGTTATGGTCCTGTTAAGTCAATGACTCTGGATCAAATCTGGCCCCGTCTGTAAGGGGTTTGTGTGTTCACCCACTCTTCAGTGGAGGTGGCAGGTTAACAGGGGTTTGTGGGGGGGAAAATCGCAGGTGAATGAGGGGGAATGCACGGAGCTGGTGGGGTGAATAGGAGTGTGAGGCAGTTGTTGGCGAAGGAGAGTGTGTTGCAGGGATGTGTAGCTGAGGACTCACCATCCAATCTCAGACCAGAGTGAAACAGGATTCTTATCGTGCTCACAAATTCCTTCGTCACTCCTCAAACGATGATCAGTATTCTGACTCAAGCGTTTTCTGGCCTTGTGACGACAAGCGGGCCTAACGTTCCAATGGCAAATGAGGCAGGGAGGATGTTTCCTGTAATAGAGGTAGTAAAAGTTCCATTAGAGAGGAATACGTTGCCTTTAACTGATAACATGCGGTGGGGTCTCGGTACATTTGGTGATGTCTGGGATCTCTCTATCAATATAAAAAATGAAAATCAAGGCTGGGTCTCTCTGTGGGGGGGGGGGGTATCTAATATTTGCTTATGTCATAATCTAATTCATCCCAACTGGCAGTGCGGGCTTTGTTCCCCAAGGCATCCGTATTGGCTGTCCATGGACCATCTCTGTCCCAATGCAGTCCTCAGTGTCTCTTGCATTTAAATCAATGATGGCATCAGCACCTTTTGGCCAATTTTAGCTGTGTTTACTCAGTCAATCTGGCCAGTTTAGTTTTTCATTCAGTACTGGTGTCTGGGGTTAATGGGAGTAGTGGATGATTGATAATTCCTGAAATAATTCTTCATTCATCTTATTTTTTTTAAATTATTTAATTTCACATATGCATTAAAAACTAATTTTTTATTTGAAATAACATCAAATGAATGCATAGTGATTAAAAAAAATTAACCCCTTGTCTTGGGATGATGGTTTTGGGATGTTTGTGCCTGAGGTTTGTCTCTGAAGTGGACGCTGCTGATGGGTTGATCCCAGAATGGGGGGGGGGGGGGGGGGTGTTTGTGGGCAAGGGCTGGATTGGAGGAATTCTCTTGCTCTTGACTGCAAGAACCATTTCATTTAATTTTTCCTGATGTAAAGAAAAAAAGAAAAAAACATCTGGATAGTATTTTTAAAAATTTACCAAACCTTTCAAATAAAATCTAACATCTTAAATTTCTTGATTTTAGGAGTCGGAAGGTTCATGTTGAGCTTCCAAGTTACTGCCACACATTTTACCTCTAGAACAATTACAGCACAGAAACAGGTCATTTGGCCCTTCTCGTCTGCTCTGAACTAAATACTCTCCTCCAGTACCACCTCTCTGCATTCCCCACCCCTCCAATTTTCTCTTAAATGACAAAATGGACCCTGCTTTCACTATTTCTCCCGGAAGCTCACTCCACTCAGCCACCATTGAGTCAAGAAGTTCCCCCTCACGTTACTTCAAAACTTTTGCCTCTTAACTCAAGACCTCTTGTTTCAATCTCTCCCACTTGCAATGGAATTGCCTATCCACATCAACTCTATCCATCCTTCTTGTAATTTTAAATACTCTACCAAATCCCCTCTCGGCTTTCGAGTTGACAGGAATGCACTCATGGATGGTTGGATGAATTCTCTTGGGGAACAGTTCATAGTGGCTCAAAAGTGCTTGATTAGATGCAAGGAGAGCTGCCACTGAATGCTGCATGTATTTGGTTCTGGGTTTCGAAGGTACCTCAGCTCTCTCTCTTTTGTACTCGGTCCAAAAGACATTGCTGATCTTATTTGGAATTAGACCAGTTTCAATGAAGCAATGCTGAAGATTTTTGCTGGGGGGGGGGGAATAAGCATTGCATTAAATTAAGCTGCGGCTGGTCATCCTTAAGTGTTGATCTGCAGTCCAAGTCTGGTGAGCTTTCTGGGATGGGCTAACGTTCCAGGCAACTCCTTCTTCACACAACAGGATTCAACATTTAATAGGACGGGGGGTGGGGGAATAATCTTGGGTTAAGTTCCATTTGTGTTTTAGTTCATAAAGCCCATTGGATTTTGACTTCTATCGGGAGCACAGTGGGATATGAACAACATTTCTTGTTGTTTTCAGAGTATATCTTTCCCCTGGTTTATAATTCTTTGTGTGAATCATTTTTTTACTCCTGTCCAAGTTAGTAACAGGAAACACTGTGGGAGTGGGACGCTGTTTCATCGCTGGTAAAGTCCAATAACTGGTGAAACATTGACATGATTGAAGCTCTCTGGAAGGCAGGTTTCCAATTACTGCAGGTAACTTTCAGTTCAAGATCTTTCACCCCATCTTCCTCACTCGTGCACAGTGTCATGGCCGTCAATGACGGAGGGAGGAAAGTTGGTTTAAAAATGAGCAAATTGTTTACGTCAGAGCCAAGTCTGAAACCACCTTTTATTGAACCAAGCGAGATGCAGGACTAGTCACGGTGGCTGCTGGGAAGCACATGCAGATAGCCTTGCCCACAAGGAATCTTTTGAGTCCTCATTCTCAACATAGGGTGGCAGTGTCCTAGGGTCTCCTTCTTTCGCCTCGTCTTCCTTAATCATCTGAAGCCTGATTTCTTTCCCCTCTCATTCAGCCTGCATTATTTTCTGCATCCTCTCCCTGTTACTCCCTTGCTTTATGTTCCCTTCATTTTCTCCCTCATCATTAATTTTAGCAAAGATGACTGGCTTGGTTTAGTCTGTAACATGTTTGAGTTTCAAGTGGAACATTTAACGTGGGATCAGTGCTGTTTTGAAATATTAGCAGAATAGAGGGCGACACCAGTCACTAATGGATAGAAGAGAAAAAGATCCCCCTCTCTCTGGTAAGGTCGTGGGCAAGAGACCTAAGAGAGGAACAAGTCTGAATAAACATCTTTCCTGATTAACTGTGTCCGGTGCATTGATTGAGTGGTGCTGTTGCAGCAGACCCCACTCTTATCCATAATTGATTGGAAACTAATCTATGGTCACTGGACCCAAAATGTTCACATACACGTTTTACCTCTCTAACTATTACAGCATCGAAATAGGCCAACTTGGCCCTTCGAGTCCACGCCGAACACTTTGTCCTACCTCATCCCATTGACCTACACTCACCCCTTGACCCTCCATTCTTTTCCTGTCCAAATACATATCCCACTTCTCCTTAAGTGCTAATATTGAGCCTGCCTCCTCCACTTCATCTGCAAGTCCATTCCACACACCCACCACTCTGAGTGAAAGTCCCCCCTCACATTTCCTCTAAACTTCTGCCCCTTTCTCTCAACCCACCTCAAATCTATACCCCAATAATTTTAAATACCTCAACCCAATCCAACCTCAACCTTTTAAGCTCCGCAGAATAAAAATCTTGCTTAACCTTTCCCTATAACTTAGACCTGTGGTTTTCAAAATGCTCCCAAACTCAAATTCCACTTGAAGCAATCCCTACACCAGAAGTGCTCTGTGATTAGTCAGGGATTGATTCAGGTGCAATGAAAGGAACCACCTACATCCTACAGTACAGGATGGAGCGCCAGAATAGCGTACATAGTTGAAGAAATTAAATTCCAAGACTTTGCTCTGCAAAGTGTTTCAACTTCAAAAGTACAGCCCCTCATGCCCAATCCCGGGAATTTACTGGGACAGGGTCCAGTGGAAAAGGGACACTGTCCAAATGCCAGTGTCAAATGATGTCATTTCACGCCACCTCTAACCCTACTCATATCCTCGGCGTTTGCCGATGTCGGCCTGGTGGTAAAACCAGTGGAACAGAGACAGCAGAGAATCACCTGTTTCCAGTCGAAGGCAGAACACTCCGCTCCCCGGGGATGAGTTGTGTTCAGTGGAAAAGCAATCTTGTGTCCCAGTGGAAATGGGAGCAAGGGCTTCCTAACCTGAGACACTGCATGGCCAATGAACTGGGATTCCCGTGGAAAAAGGGTTTCAGACAGCTTTGTAAAATCTGCATGCAGTGCTTCAACCGAAATGAAGGCCAATGGGATGATGAGCTTCATTAAACTTTTCTACGTGGTCGTGCGTGAAAGTAAGGCCATTTTGGCAAGAAAGCGCAGAAAAATTAACCACGATCACAGGAGTGGCCTCCACGTGATACCTGGAGCAATATCTTCATGGAAACAAGCGACAACTTGACCAAATATCTAATCTCATTTATAAAAATAGCACTGGCCTTCGCGAAAAGATGTATCACGATCAACTGGATGTCCGATAGCACGCTGGGCTGTGGAAATGAACTGCTGTTACCTACGGGAAAAAAAAATCACATAAACGTGACCCTTTGGTAAAGGTCTGTCAACTGTACTTGGACCACATAGGGGCCCAGACACTAATATAAATGAACAATAAAAGGGGATGAATGTAACCATTATATAGACCAAAACCAAGTTTCCCCAACTGGACTCATCTACTTGTAATCTCTGAAAATGTGGATATGAAAACAAACTGCAATAGAGAGAGAAAAAATTCAAAGTGCAAAAGGAAGAGTCTTTAAATGGGTCCCTGAATGTGTGTTGAGTCTGGTGGTGAAGGGGAAGCAGCTATTCCTGAACCCGGCTATACCTCTTTCCTGATGGGAGCAGTGAGAACAGAGCGGGTGATGTGGATCCTTGATTGCTGCTGCTCTCTGACAGCAGCGTTCCCTGCAAATGTTCTCAATGGTGGAGGGTTTTTACCTAAGATATCCTGGGTGGTGTCTTAACTTTTGCAGAGCTTTTTGCTCAGGGGTATTGGTGTCACAACAGCTCAAACCTACTACAAACTGAACCTTTCACCCCTCACACCCGTAAACCCACTATTTTTCTTGCATCAATGTGCCTGTCTAAATGTTAAAGGTCCCTATTATTCCAGACTACACCATCCTGCCCGGCCATGCACTCCAGGCACCCGCAGCCTTCTGCACGTTCTCTTTCTACAAGTCCTTCAGCAGCCTTGTGTTTCCTCAGCACTGCCTGCTCCTCCACCAAGCTCTGCCTCAAATCCATTCACTCTATGAGCTTCCTGCATCACTCCAGAGAAAAGCCCAAGGTTTCTCTCTGGATATTGCATTTACTTCATTCTGATGGGCTGAATTCCTGCAGCTTCCCAATCAAACATCTGCAATTGCCTTTAAATTGTGCCCCTCTGCACAGATTTGTGCCACCTGCTTTTAAGCAGGTTAAATCCTATGGGCATTCTGACAGTATCCTTCCACTCTCTCTCTCTCTCTCTCTCTCTACCAGTGGATCTAAATCCTTCTGCCCAAATTGTTGCTTGGTCTGGGCTTCTGTCCTTTTGCCTGGATTCTCATCCTCTGCTATTTCAGTCTGAACCTTGCCGTCAGCCCGAGGAATAAAACCGAGGGGATATGGATTGGAATTCTTTCTGGCTAGAGCATCTCAAACACTGCTCTCATCCTCGTGTGTGCACAGCTAGAGACAAGAACAAATCTTGTCCTTAGTCACTGTGAAATCCATCTCCAGGATGCTGGCACTTTATTCCTGTGTGTTTTTTTTTGAACCTTGCTTAGTGCTAGTTTTTCCTTTTGATTTGAACATAACAATATATGTGAACGCACTTTCCAAATGGTTTTACAATGTAAACAATATTTTAAAGAAAAATCTGAAGACTTCACCATCTGAGATGCAGATTCTAATCTGTGGCTTCGGCGGGTCCGCGCCAAGGGGTATTTGGATTATTTTAAAGAGGACCGTCTTCCAATGTCTGCAGTGGAACTGGGAGAAAGAGGGTTGGGCTGTCGGTGTCATAGTTAATGACGTCTCATTACAGAACAGAAAGCTTACAGTCTGTGGTGAACTGATATTCTCGTCCCACTGACCAGCACCCCTTCCTGCTCATTCCCATCCATGGGGCCGGGACTCCCTCACCCTCACGGGTCCCCCTCACACTCGCAGTTCTCCGATCCCCTCAACCACACGGATCCCCTAAACCACGCGGGTTCCCACCCCCACCTTCAGCCTCGCAGGTGCCCTCAGCCTTCTGGGTCCACGTCCCGGTCCCCCCCTCCGCCCTCTGGGTCCCCGTACCTCCTCAACCTTCTGGGTCCCCGTCCCCTTCCCCCCTCAGCCTTCTGGGTCCCCACTTCCCCCTCAGCCTTCTGGGTCCCCGTCAGCCATCTGGGTCCCTGTCCTCTCTCAGCTTTTTGGGTCCCCGTCCCCCCTAACCTTTCTGGGTCCTGATCACCCTCACCCTTCTGGGTCCTGATCACCCTCACCCTTCTGGGTCCTGATCACCCTCACCCTTCTGGGTCCTGATCACCCTCACCCTTCTGGGTCCAGATCACCCTCACCCTTCTGGGTCCTGATCACCCTCACCCTTCTGGGTCCTGATCACCCTCACCCTTCTGGGTCCTGACCACCCTCACCCTTCTGTGTCCTGATCACCATTACCCTTCTGGGTCCTCATTCCCCTCACCCTTCTGGTTCCACGAGTACCTCAGCCTTGCGTGTCCCTCAACCTTCTGGATACCCGTCCCCCTCAGCCTCGCAGGATCCCCGCCCCCCACAGCCTTGCATGTCCCTCACTCCTATTGCAGATATCCCACACCCCTCTGGCGGGTCCCCCTCACCCTTCTGGGTCCTCTACCCCCCTCACCCTTCTGGGTCCCCGAACCCCTTACCCTTCTGGGTCCCCGACTCCCTCACCCTTCTGGGTCCCCGACCCCCTCACCCTTCTGGGTCCCCGACCCCCTCACCCTTCTGGGTCCCCGTCCCTCTCCCCCCTCTGCCTCGCGGGCCCCGAGCCCCCTCATCCTCGTGGGCCCCGAGCCCCCTCAGCCTCGCGGATCCCCCTCCCCCCCACAGCCTCACGGACCCCGACCCCCCCCCCCTTAAGCCTCGCGGGTCCCCGACTACCACACACCCTAACGCCACCCCGACCCAAACTTCCTCACGGTACCCCGGCCCCACCTCACAACCATCCCCCTGCCCGTTCCCCTCCGAGCTCCGGCCGCTCCAGACCCAAAGGGCGACCCGTGGAAACTCCGTCCTCCCTGGTCTCGCTCCCAAAATGCCCCGATTCCCGCCCGTGAGGAACCGACACGAACCTCTCTCCCCCTCCCGCTCGCGACCAACTCCTCCAAAGGCGGGAAAGATCAACAACATGGCAGCCACCAGGGGTCGCTCTCGCGAGAGCTTGATCCACCCCTCCTCGGGATCTCCTCTCCACCACCCCGAGCCCCTGGATGGAGCCCCAGGGCTCGAGGTCCAGCCCTTTGGAGCCCCCTCTCTCCTGAGAACCTCGTCCCACTGGGGAAGGGTCCGAGAGCTGGCTCGGGCCTCCAGTCCATCTCCCCTTCAGGCTGCACATTTCCACACCAGGATCTGCCCCACATTCCCCCCCAAGATTCCAGTCCATCCCACCTCCACCACCTTGGCCCAAAGCTCATTCCACGTTCCCACCCCCCTCTGAGGGAAGAAAATCCCCCTTCAATCTCAATCCATGTCCTCCTCTTTGAATCTCTCCCACTCTCCTTGGAAACAGCCTGTCCCCATGGACACGATCCGTCCCCCCTCACAATTTTCAAATCTTCCTCAATCTTCGACGCTCCAGGGAATAAAGTCCCAGCCTGTCCAACCTTCCCCTGGAACTCAAACCCCGAAAGCCAGACCACCTTCTTGTCACTCTCCTCGACGCGCTGTCTCATTCCTATCCTTCCTCTCCTCTGGCCACCCAAACGGCACACAATGTTCCCAAGTTGGCCTCACCCATGCCTCGTCCAACTTCCTCGTGGCCTCCCACCTCCTGCACTCAATCCTCTCACTTCTGAAGGCCAAAATACCAGAAGCTTTCTTCACTCCCCCCCACCCCCCCCATCTCTACAAGGGACTCCACTTTTGGGCAGTTCTGTACCACAGTTCCTCAATCCCTTTGTTTGACAACACTCCTCAATGGTCTGCCATTTAACATTCAAACTCTTACGTTTTAAGAATCAATTGCAGAGATCCATGGATGTGGGAAGTCAGGAGGGTTAGGGACTGGGTGCAGGTCGATGAAACTGGCAGAATGATATTTCACCATGGACGAGAAGGGCCGAAGGGTCCCTTTTCTTTGCTGTGGGGTTTCTAGGGTAGAGTTCACACCATTCTCAGGAAGGAGGATGAGCAGACAGATGTCATGGTCCACGGGTAGGAAAGGTGATGAGATCCTGCCAGGAGAGATGAGGGAGTTAAGTGCACAACCAAGGGGTCTCTCTCTGTCAGTCTGTGTGTGTCTCTATCTCTCTGTGTCTCTCTCTCTCTCTCTGTCTGTGTCTCTCTGTCTGTGTCTCTGTCTGTCTGTGTCTCTCTCTCTGTCTGTGTCTCTCTCTCTGTCTGTGTCTCTCTCTCTATCTGTGTCTCTCTTTGTGTCACTCTGTGTCTCTCTGTGTGTGTCTCTGTGTCTGTGTGTCTCTCTCTGTCTGTGTGTCTCTCTCTGTCTGTGTGTGTCTGTCTGTATGTGTCTCTGTGTGTGTATGTCTGTGACTCTCTCTCTCTGTCTCTCTCTGTCTGTGTCTCTCTCTCTGTCTCTCTCTCGCTGTCAGTGTCTCTTTCTCTGTCTGTATGTGTCTCTCTGTGTGTCTGTGTCTGTATATCTGTCTCTCTTTGTCTATATATCTGTCTCTCTGTGTCTGTGTGTGAGTGTGTCTGTCTGTCTGGGTATGTGTGTGTGTCTCTCTCTGTCTGTGTCTCTGTATCTGTGTCTGTCTCTGTGTCTGTCTCTGTGTGTGTGTGTCTCTCTCTGTCTGTGTGTCTCTCTCTGTCTGTGTGTCTCTCTCTGTCTGTGTGTCTCTCTCTCGCTGTCAGTCTCTCTCTCTCTGTCTGTATGTGTCTCTCTGTGTGTCTGTGTCGGTATATCTGTCTCTCTGTGTCTATATATCTGTCTCTCTGTGTCTATATATCTGTCTCTCTGTGTGAGTGTGTCTGTCTGTCTGGGTATGTGTGTGTGTCTCTCTGTCTGTGTCTCTGTATCTGTCTCTGTGTCTGTCTCAGTGTGTGTGTGTGTCTCTCTGTGTCTGTGTCTCTCTCTGTGTCTGTGTGTCTGTGTGTGTGTGTGTCTGTGTGTGTGTGTGTGTTTCTCTGTCTGTGTCTCTCTGTCTGTGTCTCTCTGTCTGTTTCTCTGTGTCCATGTCTCTCTCTCTATCTCTCTCTCTCTGTCTGTGTCTCTCTCTGTGTGGGTCTGTGTGTGTGTGTCTCTCTCTCTCTCTCTGTGTGTCTCTCTCTCTGTCTGTTTGTGTGTCTTTCTCTCTCTGTGTGTGTCACTGTCTGTGTGTGTGTGTCTTTCTGTGTCGTGTGTGTGTTGTCTCTCTGTGTCGTGTGTGTGTGTGTCTCTCTCTGTCTCTATGTGTGTCTCTCTGTCTCTGTGTATCTCTCTCTCCATCTGTGTGTGTCTCTCTATCTGTCTGTGTGTGTCTGTGTGTGTATCCGTCTGTGTGTGTCTCTCTGTCTCTCTCTCGCTGTCAGAGTCTCTCTCTGTCTCTTCCTGTGTGTGTCTGTGTGTGTGTGTGTGTGTGTCTGTGTGTGTGTGTCTGTCTGTCTGTCTGGGTATGTGTGTCGCTCTCTATCAGTGTCTCTAATATTTGCTTATTCATTACCCACCATTATCCATCCCGACTGGTGGTGCGGGCTTTGTTCCCCAAGGCGTCCGTATTGGCTGTCCATGGACCATCTCTGCCCCAACGCATTCCTCGGTGTCACCTGCATTAAAATCAAGGTGGCATCAGCACCTTTTTGGGCACTTTTAGCCGTATTTCCTCAGTTCTTCTGGCCAGTTTTGTGTTTCGTTCACACATTCCTGCTGCCTGGGGTTCACGGCACTCGTGGAAAATCGCCAGTTCCTGAAACAATTCTTCATTTATCTTATTTGTAACATTTTTACATTTAATTTAACATATGCATTAAAAAACTTAAATTTCTTATTTGAAAATAAGATAAAATTAATGCATAGTGATTTAAAAAGTAACCCCTCTCACAGCTGCCCAATAGAAAACAATAAAGAGAGGAAACATCTAGATAGCATTCATAAAAATTGAGCAAAACTCTCAAATAAAATCTTGCTTTTCTTGGTTTTAGGAGTCAGAAAGTTCGTGTTGGGTGATTACAACTTAATTCCTACAATTGGTAAATACACATCCCAAATCTTCAAAAGAGAAATTCAAATTTGTTCCGTGAATTCAATGTAATTATTTCAAGTGGGATACAACGGCCTATTTCAGTGTGGCTATCGACCCATTCCCAAATACGCATCGGACTTCCAAGTTACTGCCACACATTTTAACCCGAAAACAATTACAGCACAGAAACAGGTCATTTGGCCCTTCTTGTCTGCACTGAACGAAATACTCTCCTCTTGTACCACCTCTCTGCATTCCCCTCCCCTCCAATTTTCCCTGAAATGAGAAAATGGACCCTGCCGCCACTACTTTTCCCGGAAGCTCACTCCACTCAGCCACCACTCTGAGTAAAGAAGTTCCCCCTCATGTTACTTCCAAACTTTTACCTCCTGTTTCAATCCCTGCTCCCCGCAATGAAAAAAGTCTATCCACATCAACTCGTTCTATCCTCCTAGTAATTTTAAAGACTTCGATCAAATCCCCTCTCAACCATCTACAATCCAAAGAATAAAGACTTCATTTGCTCAATCTTTCTTTGTAATCTAGTTGCTGATATCCAGGTAACATTGACGTAAATCTTCTCTGCACCCTCTCTACTTTATTGATAGCTTTCCTCTCATTTGGTGACCAGAACTGCACACAGTACTCACAAAAGAGCCTCACCAATATCTTGTCTAGTCTCAACCTCACTGCCCGACTCCTGTATTCTATGTGATGGTTGATCAACGCCAGCTATTTGAACAGATTCTTTTCGAGGTACTCTCTGATTACCCTCCAATAATTAACCTATCACTGTCAGGCTCACTTGGTTGGCTTTTGAAGCCGTTTTTCAACAAAGGAACATTAGATTACATCCATTCCTCTGGCACCTCACCCGTGGATAAACAGGTTTTAAATATTTCTGTCAGAGCCCTGGCAATTTCTACACTTCTTTCCCTCAAGGCCAAGGGAATATCATGTCAGACGTCCATCCACCATCAGACAAAAATTAGCCGACACAAGATGAAGGCAGGACAGTAGTCCCACCTCTCCAGCACGAGTCATGGATCAAGTGAGCACTGACTGCAAGAAGTTTCTACATCCTCTTGGTGTCTGTGTGGATTTCCTCCCACACTCCACAGCTCAAGGGGGCCGTAAGTTCATTGGCGAATTGGGAAGCTCAAGACCATGGGGTGGAAGTGCACATTCTGGACCTGGGGGCATCAATTCAATTCAACTGCACGGATGAACCTTTGGGCACGACCTGATCTTTTTCTGGTTTCAAACTCATTATTTTTGAAAATTGTATGTGCACCTCTAATGCAACACGACTGCTGCAAAACAGGCTTCTTGATACATATCCATGACAAGAACTCGGGAGAATCTGATTTAGTTACTAGACTTTTGAACAGAACAGTGTCTGGACATTTTATCCCTAAACTGAAACTTTATAGACATACAGAACAAAAAGAGGGCAAAACAAGCTTGTGTCTCACCAATACCACAATTCACGGACACTTTTTAAGTTCTCAAGGGTGGCAGAAAACACAAAGAACAGACAAACTCCTTCCACACTGTCACTTTGAGAGCTTTGGACTCACCATGCTATAAATATTGCCAAGCCATCACTCTCTCTCCAAATCAATGACCCAAAGTCCTGGCTGAGCGATAGATTTGAGACATTTTACCCGCTATGTAGCAATCGGGCACAAGGAAAATTGCTGCTTCCATTGTGAAGTATTTAGGAATCTCAGACCACAAACAACCTTCACCCCGAAAAACAAGCAATTCTCCACAATAAAACTAGGTTTCCTTCCTGTCTGCAAGCATCTGCTCTCTTGAGTCTGAATGGCACAACTGGGGAAACCGTTTCAAATCCATGACCTGAAACAGCATATTCTCTTCCCCTAATTGGAGCTGTCTTGCAATTGGCCACCACTGCCCGAGCAAGAATGAACTGGGAGATCTCACACTTGCTCCTTCACAGGTGAGACCTCCCTGTTCACTGGAGCTCCATATTATCCATCTTGCTCAATTTTGTTAACCTTAATCAAGTCTCCTCTCATTCTCCAACACTCCCATGAAAAATAAAAATCATGTATCCTGTAGTTCGCGAGTCTGGACACCAGGTGGTGGTATTATACCTAGATCTCTCTCTCTCTCTCTCCCCCTCTCGCTTCATGCATGCAGTACTCGGTGTGAACAGGCGGTGGCAGCACTTTACAGCTCTTGCAATCTGCAGCTTGGACAGGAGATGTCGGAGTTACAGAGACATGGCTGCGGGAAGGGCAGGATTGGGAAATCAATGTTCCCGGGTACACGTCCTATAGAAAAGACAGAAAGTTGGGAAGAGGAGGTGGGGTAGCTCTGTTGGTAAGAAATAAAATTCAGGCATTTGAAAGGAAAGACATTGAAACAGGTGGGTAGAGTCTGTTTTGATAGAATTAAGAAATTGTAAAGGCATGAGGACCATAATGGGGGTCATTTACAGGCCTCCGAAAAGTAGCTCAGATATTAAAGTATAAATCAGGAATTAAGAGTGGCATGTCAAAGTGGTAGCAATACGGTAGTTATGGGGGACTTCAACATGAAAGTGGACTGGGATAATCAGACGGGGGCAGGAACACAAGAGAGTGAGTTTATTGAATGTCTACGAGATACTTTCATCCATTGATTTAATTATAAATTTGGTTACTTTGTTCTTTATGTTAATTTTTTTCCCCAGTTTTATCCATATTTGAATCCAAATTCAGGTTGAAATCCCCTCCTATTAATATGTTCCCTTGCGTATCTGCAACCTTCAAAAAGATATCTTGCATAAACTTTTGATCTTCTTCGTTAGGTGAATATACATTGAGTAGATTCCAAAACTCCGAATATATCTGACATTTTATCATTACATATCTCCCTGCTGGATCTATTATTTCCTCTTCTATTTTAAATGGCACATTTTTACTAATTAATATAGCTACTCCTCTTGCTTTTGAATTATACGATGCTGCTGTTACGTGTCCTACCCAATACGAGATACTTTCTTGGAGCAGCTAGTGGAGGAACCTACCAGGGGGAAGTCAATTCTGGACTTGGTGCTGTGCAGCGACGCAGAGTTAATAAGTGACCTCGATGTAGGGGAGCCATTAGGGAATAGTGACCATGGTATGGTTATTTTTGAGCGGCAATTAGAAAGGGAAAAAGAAAGGAAGTCGGAAGCATCTGTACTGCAGTTAAATAAAGGGGATTATGCAGCTATGATGGAGGAGCTAGCCAAAATAAAATGGAAAGATACACTAGCTGGGAGGACAACTCGGGAAAAATGGCAGGTGCTTTTGGACATTTTCCACAGGATTCAGGACAAATTTATTCCAAAGTGGCGGAAAGGCTCTAGGAGATGCAAATGGCAGTCGTGGCTAACTAATGAAATCAAGTGCAATATCAAATCCAAAGGGAGTAAGTATAAGATAGAGAAGTGGAAGACTAGTGGGCAAGATCAGGGAGCATGGAATTGGAGGTAAGGTGCTGACATGGATAGGAAATTGGTTAAGAAATAGGAAACAAAGGGTTGGAGTAAGCCGGTCCTTTTCAGGATGGCAGGATGTGACGAGTAGAGTGCCGCAGGGATCGGTATTGGGTCCTCAGTTGTTTGTAATTTCTGTAAATGATTTGGATGAGGGGATTAATAACATGAGCAAATTTGCAGATGACACTAAACTGCGTGGCGGTGTGGGGTGTGAGGGTGATATCAGGAAAATGCAGAGGGACTTGGACAGGTTGGGGGTGTGGGCTGCTGAATGGAAGATGACGTTCAATGTGAGCAAATGAGAGGTTATCCATTTTGGGGGCAATAATAGGAAAGCTGAGTATTCTCTAAATGGAGACAAGCTAGGGAGTGGGGAGGAGCAAATGGATCTGGGTGTACTTGTTCACCGGTCACTGAAGGCTAACATGCAGGTTCAGAAAGCTGTGAAGAAGGCAAATAGCATGTTGGCTTTCATAAAGAGGGGATTGAAGCATAGGAACAGAGACGCCCTTCTGCAGTTGTGCAGGGCCCTGGTGAGACCCCACCTGGAGTATTGCGTCCAGTACTGGTCTCCAATTTTGAGGAAGGACATACTAGCTATAGTGGGTGTGCAGCGCAGATTTACAAGGTTAGTTCCAGCGATGGCGGGGTTGACATATGCTGAAAGGCTAGAAAAACTGAACTTATATCCGATGGAGTTTAGAAGGATGAGGGGGGACATGATTGAGGTATACAAAATTATCAGGGGGATGGACAGGGTGAAGTCGGATTACTTGTTCCCAGTGATGGGGGAGACGAGGACTAGAGGGCATAGTTTAAGAATACAGGGTAGGCCCTTTAGGACGGAGATGAGAAAACATTTTTTTACCCAGAGAAGTGTGAATCTGTGGAATGCTCTGCCACAGAGGGTGGAAGAGGCAGATTCGCTGATTATGTTCAAAAGAGCGTTAGATAAGACTCTAGTGGGCAAAGGAGTAAAGGGTTATGGGGATAAGGCTGGAATGGGGTACTGATAGTAGTGATCAGCCATGATCTGTAAAATGGCGGTCACTGAAGGCTCGACAGGCCGAAGGGCCTACTCCTGCTCCTATTGTCTATTGAACCATTCCTCCAAGGTCCCTCTGTTCCTCAATGCCCTCCCCTTCACTGCATACGTCTTGGTTATTCTTACCAAAATAAAGTACCTCACACTTACCTACATTAAACTCCATCTGCCATCTTTCCAAACAGTCCAAATCCTTTTGTAGTCCATGAAAACCCTCCTCACTCTCCACAACTTGAAAATAAGCAAAATGTATTACGTTATGTTAAGCTTTTTTTTGAACATTTTAATAAAATTTAATAGAATATTTCAGGCCAATGGGACGCCAGGCATCATTAATCTTTCCATGTACGGCGTGGTCGTGCGTGAAAGTGTGGCCATTTTGGCCAAAAAAGCGCAGTAAAACGAACCGCGATCACAGGAGTGGCCTCCACAGTCGACCCGCAGCAATATCTTTGAGATAATTTCATGGAAACAAACGACAACTTAAGCAAATATTACGTGTGTGTCTGTGTGTGTCTCTGTGTGTGTCTGTGTGTGTGTATATGTCTCTCTGTGTCTGTGTGTGTGTGTCTGTCTGTCTGGGTATGTGTGTGTCGCTCTCTCTCGGTGTCTCTAATATATGCTTATTCATTACCCACCATTATCCATCCCTACTGGTGGTGCGGGCTTTGTTCCCCAAGGCGTCCGTATTGGCTGCCCATAGACCATCTCTGCCCCAACGCATTCCTCGGTGTCACCTGCATTAAAATCAAGATGGCATCAGCACCTTTTTGGACACTTTTAGCTGTGTTTCCTCAGTTCTTCTGGCCAGTTTTGTGTTTCGTTCACACATTCCTGCTTCCTGGGGTTGACGGCACTCGTGGAAGATCGCCAGTTCCTGAAACAATTCTTCATTCATCTTATTTGTAACATTTTTACATTTAATTTAACATATGCATTAAAAAACTTAAATTTCTTATTTGAAAATAAGATAAAATTAATGCATAGTGATTTCAAAAGTAACCCCTCCCACAGCTACCCAATAGAAAACAATAAAGAGAGAAAACATCTAGATAGTATTTATAAAAATTGACCAAAACTCTCAAATAAAATCTTGGTTTTCTTGGTTTTAGGAGTCAGAAAGTTCGTGTTGGGTGGTTAACACTTAATTCCGACAATTGGTAAATACACATCCCAAATCTTCAAAAGAGAAATTCAAATTTGTTCCGTGAATTCGATGTAATTATTTCAAGTGGGAATCAACGGCCTATTTCAGTGTGGCCATCGACCCATTCCCAAATACGCATCGGACTTCCAAGTTACTGCCACACATTTTAACCCTATAACAATTACAGCACAGAAACAGGTCACTTGGCCCTTGTCTGCACTGAACTAAATACTCTCCTCTCGTACCACCTCTCTGCATTCCCCTCCCCTCCAATTTTCCCTGAAATGACAAAATGGACCCTGCCGCCACTATTTCTCCCGGAAGCTCACTCCACTCAGCCACCACTCTGAGTAAAGAAGTTCCCCCTCATGTTACTTCCAAACTTTTACCTCCTGTTTCAATCTCTGCTCCCGCAATGAAAAAAGTCTATCCACATCAACTCGTTCTATCCTCCTAGTAATTTTAAAGACCTCGATCAAATCCCCTCTCAACCATCTACAATCCAAAGAATAAAGACTTCATTTGCTCAATCTTTCTTTGTAATCTAGTTGCTGATATCCAGGTAACATTGACGTAAATCTTCTCTCCACCCTCTCTACTTTGTTGATAGCTTTCCTCTCATTTGGTGACCAGAAGTGTACACAGTATCTCAACAGGGCCTCACCAATATCTTGTCTAGTCTCAACCTCACTGCCCAACTCCCGTATTCTATGCTATGGTTGATCAAGGCCAGCTATTTGAACAGATTCTTTTCGAGGTACTCTCTGATTACCCTCCAATAATTAACCTATCACTGTCAGGCTCACCTGGTTGGCTTTTGAAGCCGTTTTTCAACAAAGGAACATTAGATTACATCCATTCCTCTGGCACCTCACCCGTGGATAAACAGGTTTTAAACATTTCTGTCAGAGCCCTTGCAATTTCTACTCTTCTTTCCCTCAAGGCCAAGGGAATATCATGTCAGACGTCCATCCACCAACAGACAAAAATCAGCCATCACAAGGTGAAGGCAGGACAGTAGTCCCACCTCTCCAGCACGAGTCACCCCAGGATCAAGTCAGCACTGACTGCAAGAAGTTTCTACATCCTCTCGGTGTCTGTGTGGATTTCCTCCCACACTCCACAGCTCAAGGGGGCCGTAAGTTCATTGGCGATTTGGGAAGCTCAAGACCATGGGGTGGAAGTGCACATTCTGGACCTGGGGGCATCAATTCAATTCAACAGCACAGATGAACCTTTGGGCACGACCTGATCTTTTTCTGGTTTCAAACTCATTATTTTTGAAAATTGTATGTGCACCTCTAATGCAACACGACTGCTGCAAAACAGGCTTCTTGATACATATCCATGACAAGAACTCGGGAGAATCTGATTTGGTTACTAGACTTTTGAACAGAACAGTGTCTGGACATTTTATCCCTAAACTGAAACTTTATAGACATACAGTACAAAAAGAGGGCAAAACAAGCTTGTGTCTCACCAATACCACAATTCACGGACACTTTTTAAGTTCTCAAGGGTGGCAGAAAACACAAACAACAGACAAACTCCTTCCACACTGTCACTTTGAGAGCTTTGGACTCACCATGCTATAAATATTGCCAAGCCATCACTCTCTCTCCAAATCAATGACCCAAAGTCCTGGCTGAGCGATAGATTTGAGACATTTTACCCGCTATGTAGCAATCAGGCACAAGGAAAAGTGCTGCTTCCATTGTAAAGTATTTAGGAATCTCAGACCACAAACAACCTTCACCCCGAAAAACAAGCAATTCTCCACAATAAAACTAGGTTTCCTTCCTGTCTGCAAGCATCTGCTCTCTTGAGTCTGAATGGCACAACTGGGGAAACCGTTTCAAACCCATGACCTGAAACAGCATATTCTCTTCCCCTAATTGGAGCTGTCTTGAATTGGCCACCACTGCCCGAGCAAGAATGAACTGGGAGATCTCACACTTGCTCCTTCACAGGTGAGACCTCCCTGTTCATTGGAGCTCCATATTATCCATCTTGCTCTATTTTGTTAACCTTAATCAAGTCTCCTCTCATTCTCCAACACTCCCATGAAAAATAAAAATCATGTATCCTGTAGTTCGCGAGTCCGGACACCAGGTGGTGGTATTATACCTCTCTCTCTCTCTCTCTCTCTCTCCCTAGCTTCATGCATGCAGTACTCGGTGTGAACAGGCGGTGGCAGCACTTTACAGCTCTTGCAATCTGCAGCTTGGACAGGAGATGTCGGAGTTACAGAGACATGGCTGCGGGAAGGGCAGGATTGGGAAATCAATGTTCCTGGGTACACGTCCTATAGAAAAGACAGAAAGTTGGGAAGAGGGGGTGGGGTAGCTCTGTTGGTAAGAAATGAAATTCAGGCGTTTGAAAGGAAAGACACTGAAAGAGGTGGGTCGAGTCTGTTTGGATAGAATTAAGAAATTGTAAAGGCATGAGGACCATAATGGGGGTCATTTACAGGCCTCCGAAAAGTAGCTCAGATATAGAAGTATAAATCAGGAATTAAGAGTGGCATGTCAAAGTGGTAGCAATACGGTAGTTATGGGGGACTTCAACATGAAAGTGGACTGGGATAATCAGACGGGGGCAGGAACACAAGAGAGTGAGTTTATTGAATGTCTACGAGATACTTTCTTCCATTGATTTAATTATAATTTGGTTACTTTGTTCTTTCTGTTAATTTTTTTCCCCAGTTTTATCCATATTTGAATCCAAATTCAGGTTGAAATCCCCTCCTATTAATATGTTCCCTTGCGTATCTGCTACCTTCAAAAAGATATCTTCCATCAACTTTTGATCTTCTTCGTTAGGTGAATATACATTGAGTAGATTCCAAAACTCCGAATATATCTGACATTTTATCATTACATATCTCCCTGCTGGATCTATTATTTCCTCTTCTATTTTAAATGGCACATTTTTACTAATTAATATAGCTACTACTCTTGCTTTTGAATTATACGATGCTGGTGTTACATGTCCTACCCAATACGAGATACTTTCTTGGAGCAGCAAGTGGAAGAACCTACCAGGGGGAAGTCGATTCTGGACTTGGTGCTGTGCAGCGACGCAGAGTTAATAAGTGACCTCGATGTAGGGGAGCCATTAGGGAATAGTGACCATGGTATGGTTATTTTTGAGCTGCAATTAGAAAGGGAAAAAGAAAGGAAGTCGGAAGCATCTGTACTGCAGTTAAATAAAGGGGATTATGCAGCTATGAGGGAGGAGCTAGCCAAAATAAAATGGAAAGATACACTAGCTGGGAGGACAACTGGGGAAAATGGCAGGTATTTTTGGACATTTTTTACAGGATTCAAGACAAATTTATTCCAAAGTGGAGGAAAGGCTCTAGGAGATGCAAATGGCAGCCATGGCTAACTAATGAAATCAAGTGCACTATCAAATCCAAAGGGAGTAAGTATAAGATAGCGAAGCAGAGTGGTAAGTTAGAGGATTGGGAAACCTTCAAAGAGCATCAGAGGGTAACTAAGAAATTCATGAGAGGGGAAAATGAAGTACGAGAGGAAATTAGCAAATAATATAATGGAGGATAGCAAAAGCTTTTTTCAATATGTGAAGAGGAAGAAATTGGTTCTGTCTACAATTGGTCCATTAAGAATGGAAAATGGTGGAATTATTACCGGAAACAAGGAGTTGGCTGAGGAATTTAACAAATACTTTGCATCTGTCTTCACCAAGGAGGATATAGGTTATGGACAGTTAGGGGGTAGTGGTCATGCGGTATCAAGAGACTTGGGGAACTTTCCTGGGGAAGTAGGGGATCTAATGGATATCCGGATCTAGAAGCAGGAGGTTGTGAGTAAATTGTTGGGACTGAGGGCTGATAAAACCCCAGGGCCTGATGGGCTGCATCCCAGGGTGCTTAAAGAAGTTGCTATGGAAATTGTGGAGGCACTGGTCGACATTTTCCAAAGTTCCATAGATTCGGGGGAGGTCCCTGAGGATTGGAGAGTGGCTGATGTGGTGCCGATTTTTAAGAAGGGAGGGAGGGAGAAAACGGGAAATTATAGACCGGTCAGCCTGATGTCAGTGGTGGGGAAGATACTGGAATCTATCATAAAAGGAGTAATAGCAGAACACTTAGGCAGAAATAATAGTATAAGGGCTAGTCAGCATGGATTCCTTAAGGGTAAGTCATGCTTGACTAACCTTCTGGAATTTTTCGAGGATGGGACAAAGAGGGTGGACTTGGGAGAGCCAGTGGATGTGGTGTATTTGGACTTCCAGAAGGCCTTTGATAAGGTACCGCACGGGAGACTAGTGGGCAAGATCAGGGAGCATGGAATTGGAGGTAAGGTGCTGACATGGATAGGAAATTGGTTAAGAAATAGGAAACAAAGGGTTGGAGTAAGCGGGTCTTTTTCAGGATGGCAGGATGTGATGAGTGGATTGCCGCAGGAATCGGTATTGGGTCCTCAGTTGTTTGTAATTTATGTAAATGATTTGGATGAGGGGATTATTAATAACATGAGCAAATTTGCAGATGACACTAAACGGGGTGGCGGTGTGGGGTGTGAGGAGGATGTCAGGAAAATGCAGAGGGACTTGGACAGGTTGGGGGTGTGGGCTGCTGAATGGAAGATGACGTTCAATGTGAGCAAATGTGAGGTTATCCATTTCGGGGGCAATAATAGGAAAGCTGAGTATTATTTAAATGGAGACAAGCTAGGGAGTGGGGAGGAGCAAATGGATCTGGGTGTACTTGTTCACCGGTCACTGAAGGCTAACATGCACGTTCAGAAAGCTGTGAAATGGGCAAATGGCATGTTGGCTTTCATAAAGAGGGGATTGGAGTATAGGAACAGAGACGCCCTTCTGCAGTTGTACAGGGCCCTGGTGAGACCCCACCTGGAGTATTGCACCCAGTACTGGTCTCCAATTTTGAGGAAGGACATACTAGCTATAGTGGGTGTGCAGCGCAGATTTACAAGGTTAGTTCCAGCGATGGCGGGGTTGACATATGCTGAAAGGCTAGAAAAACTGAACTTATATCCGATGGAGTTTAGAAGGATGAGGGGGGACATGATTGAGGTATACAAAATTATCAGGGGGATGGACAGGGTGAAGTCGGATTACTTGTTCCCAGTGATGGGGGAGACGAGGACTAGAGGGCATAGTTTAAGAATACAGGGTAGGCCCTTTAGGACGGAGATGAGAAAACATTTTTTTACTCAGAGAAGTGTGAATCTGTGGAATGCTCTGCCACAGAGGGTGGAAGAGGCAGATTCGCTGATTATGTTCAAAAGAGCGTTAGATAAGACTCTAGTGGGCAAAGGAGTAAAGGGTTATGGGGATAAGGCTGGAATGGGGTACTGATAGTAGTGATCAGCCATGATCTGTAAAATGGCGGTCACTGAAGGCTCGACAGGCCGAAGGGCCTACTCCTGCTCCTATTGTCTATTGAACCATTCCTCCAAGGTCCCTCTGTTCCTCAATGCCCTCCCCTTCACTGCATACGTCTTGGTTATTCTTACCAAAATAAAGTACCTCACACTTACCTACATTAAACTCCATCTGCCATCTTTCCAAACAGTCCAAATCCTTTTGTAGTCCATGAAAACCCTCCTCACTCTCCACAACTTGAAAATAAGCAAAATGTATTACGTTATGTTAAGCTTTTTTTTGAACATTTTAATAAAATTTAATAGAATATTTCAGGCCAATGGGACGCCAGGCATCATTAATCTTTCCATGTACGGCGTGGTCGTGCGTGAAAGTGTGGCCATTTTGGCCAAAAAAGCGCAGTAAAACGAACCGCGATCACAGGAGTGGCCTCCACAGTCGACCCGCAGCAATATCTTTGAGATAATTTCATGGAAACAAACGACAACTTAAGCAAATATTACGTGTGTGTCTGTGTGTGTCTCTGTGTGTGTCTGTGTGTGTGTATATGTCTCTCTGTGTCTGTGTGTGTGTGTCTGTCTGTCTGGGTATGTGTGTGTCGCTCTCTCTCGGTGTCTCTAATATATGCTTATTCATTACCCACCATTATCCATCCCTACTGGTGGTGCGGGCTTTGTTCCCCAAGGCGTCCGTATTGGCTGCCCATAGACCATCTTTGCCCCAACGCATTCCTCGGTGTCACCTGCATTAAAATCAAGATGGCATCAGCACCTTTTTGGACACTTTTAGCTGTGTTTCCTCAGTTCTTCTGGCCAGTTTTGTGTTTCGTTCACACATTCCTGCTTCCTGGGGTTGACGGCACTCGTGGAAGATCGCCAGTTCCTGAAACAATTCTTCATTCATCTTATTTGTAACATTTTTACATTTAATTTAACATATGCATTAAAAAACTTAAATTTCTTATTTGAAAATAAGATAAAATTAATGCATAGTGATTTCAAAAGTAACCCCTCCCACAGCTACCCAATAGAAAACAATAAAGAGAGAAAACATCTAGATAGTATTTATAAAAATTGACCAAAACTCTCAAATAAAATCTTGGTTTTCTTGGTTTTAGGAGTCAGAAAGTTCGTGTTGGGTGGTTAACACTTAATTCCGACAATTGGTAAATACACATCCCAAATCTTCAAAAGAGAAATTCAAATTTGTTCCGTGAATTCGATGTAATTATTTCAAGTGGGAATCAACGGCCTATTTCAGTGTGGCCATCGACCCATTCCCAAATACGCATCGGACTTCCAAGTTACTGCCACACATTTTAACCCTATAACAATTACAGCACAGAAACAGGTCACTTGGCCCTTCTTGTCTGCACTGAACTAAATACTCTCCTCTCGTACCACCTCTCTGCATTCCCCTCCCCTCCAATTTTCCCTGAAATGACAAAATGGACCCTGCCGCCACTATTTCTCCCGGAAGCTCACTCCACTCAGCCACCACTCTGAGTAAAGAAGTTCCCCCTCATGTTACTTCCAAACTTTTACCTCCTGTTTCAATCTCTGCTCCCGCAATGAAAAAAGTCTATCCACATCAACTCGTTCTATCCTCCTAGTAATTTTAAAGACCTCGATCAAATCCCCTCTCAACCATCTACAATCCAAAGAATAAAGACTTCATTTGCTCAATCTTTCTTTGTAATCTAGTTGCTGATATCCAGGTAACATTGACGTAAATCTTCTCTCCACCCTCTCTACTTTGTTGATAGCTTTCCTCTCATTTGGTGACCAGAAGTGTACACAGTATCTCAACAGGGCCTCACCAATATCTTGTCTAGTCTCAACCTCACTGCCCAACTCCCGTATTCTATGCTATGGTTGATCAAGGCCAGCTATTTGAACAGATTCTTTTCGAGGTACTCTCTGATTACCCTCCAATAATTAACCTATCACTGTCAGGCTCACCTGGTTGGCTTTTGAAGCCGTTTTTCAACAAAGGAACATTAGATTACATCCATTCCTCTGGCACCTCACCCGTGGATAAACAGGTTTTAAACATTTCTGTCAGAGCCCTTGCAATTTCTACTCTTCTTTCCCTCAAGGCCAAGGGAATATCATGTCAGACGTCCATCCACCAACAGACAAAAATCAGCCATCACAAGGTGAAGGCAGGACAGTAGTCCCACCTCTCCAGCACGAGTCACCCCAGGATCAAGTCAGCACTGACTGCAAGAAGTTTCTACATCCTCTCGGTGTCTGTGTGGATTTCCTCCCACACTCCACAGCTCAAGGGGGCCGTAAGTTCATTGGCGATTTGGGAAGCTCAAGACCATGGGGTGGAAGTGCACATTCTGGACCTGGGGGCATCAATTCAATTCAACAGCACAGATGAACCTTTGGGCACGACCTGATCTTTTTCTGGTTTCAAACTCATTATTTTTGAAAATTGTATGTGCACCTCTAATGCAACACGACTGCTGCAAAACAGGCTTCTTGATACATATCCATGACAAGAACTCGGGAGAATCTGATTTGGTTACTAGACTTTTGAACAGAACAGTGTCTGGACATTTTATCCCTAAACTGAAACTTTATAGACATACAGTACAAAAAGAGGGCAAAACAAGCTTGTGTCTCACCAATACCACAATTCACGGACACTTTTTAAGTTCTCAAGGGTGGCAGAAAACACAAACAACAGACAAACTCCTTCCACACTGTCACTTTGAGAGCTTTGGACTCACCATGCTATAAATATTGCCAAGCCATCACTCTCTCTCCAAATCAATGACCCAAAGTCCTGGCTGAGCGATAGATTTGAGACATTTTACCCGCTATGTAGCAATCAGGCACAAGGAAAAGTGCTGCTTCCATTGTAAAGTATTTAGGAATCTCAGACCACAAACAACCTTCACCCCGAAAAACAAGCAATTCTCCACAATAAAACTAGGTTTCCTTCCTGTCTGCAAGCATCTGCTCTCTTGAGTCTGAATGGCACAACTGGGGAAACCGTTTCAAACCCATGACCTGAAACAGCATATTCTCTTCCCCTAATTGGAGCTGTCTTGAATTGGCCACCACTGCCCGAGCAAGAATGAACTGGGAGATCTCACACTTACTCCTTCACAGGTGAGACCTCCCTGTTCATTGGAGCTCCATATTATCCATCTTGCTCTATTTTGTTAACCTTAATCAAGTCTCCTCTCATTCTCCAACACTCCCATGAAAAATAAAAATCATGTATCCTGTAGTTCGCGAGTCCGGACACCAGGTGGTGGTATTATACCTCTCTCTCTCTCTCTCTCTCTCTCCCTAGCTTCATGCATGCAGTACTCGGTGTGAACAGGCGGTGGCAGCACTTTACAGCTCTTGCAATCTGCAGCTTGGACAGGAGATGTCGGAGTTACAGAGACATGGCTGCGGGAAGGGCAGGATTGGGAAATCAATGTTCCTGGGTACACGTCCTATAGAAAAGACAGAAAGTTGGGAAGAGGGGGTGGGGTAGCTCTGTTGGTAAGAAATGAAATTCAGGCGTTTGAAAGGAAAGACACTGAAAGAGGTGGGTCGAGTCTGTTTGGATAGAATTAAGAAATTGTAAAGGCATGAGGACCATAATGGGGGTCATTTACAGGCCTCCGAAAAGTAGCTCAGATATAGAAGTATAAATCAGGAATTAAGAGTGGCATGTCAAAGTGGTAGCAATACGGTAGTTATGGGGGACTTCAACATGAAAGTGGACTGGGATAATCAGACGGGGGCAGGAACACAAGAGAGTGAGTTTATTGAATGTCTACGAGATACTTTCTTCCATTGATTTAATTATAATTTGGTTACTTTGTTCTTTCTGTTAATTTTTTTCCCCAGTTTTATCCATATTTGAATCCAAATTCAGGTTGAAATCCCCTCCTATTAATATGTTCCCTTGCGTATCTGCTACCTTCAAAAAGATATCTTCCATCAACTTTTGATCTTCTTCGTTAGGTGAATATACATTGAGTAGATTCCAAAACTCCGAATATATCTGACATTTTATCATTACATATCTCCCTGCTGGATCTATTATTTCCTCTTCTATTTTAAATGGCACATTTTTACTAATTAATATAGCTACTCCTCTTGCTTTTGAATTATACGATGCTGGTGTTACATGTCCTACCCAATACGAGATACTTTCTTGGAGCAGCAAGTGGAAGAACCTACCAGGGGGAAGTCGATTCTGGACTTGGTGCTGTGCAGCGACGCAGAGTTAATAAGTGACCTCGATGTAGGGGAGCCATTAGGGAATAGTGACCATGGTATGGTTATTTTTGAGCTGCAATTAGAAAGGGAAAAAGAAAGGAAGTCGGAAGCATCTGTACTGCAGTTAAATAAAGGGGATTATGCAGCTATGAGGGAGGAGCTAGCCAAAATAAAATGGAAAGATACACTAGCTGGGAGGACAACTGGGGAAAATGGCAGGTATTTTTGGACATTTTTTACAGGATTCAAGACAAATTTATTCCAAAGTGGAGGAAAGGCTCTAGGAGATGCAAATGGCAGCCATGGCTAACTAATGAAATCAAGTGCACTATCAAATCCAAAGGGAGTAAGTATAAGATAGCGAAGCAGAGTGGTAAGTTAGAGGATTGGGAAACCTTCAAAGAGCATCAGAGGGTAACTAAGAAATTCATGAGAGGGGAAAATGAAGTACGAGAGGAAATTAGCAAATAATATAATGGAGGATAGCAAAAGCTTTTTTCAATATGTGAAGAGGAAGAAATTGGTTCTGTCTACAATTGGTCCATTAAGAATGGAAAAGGGTGGAATTATTACCGGAAACAAGGAGTTGGCTGTGGAATTTAACAAATACTTTGCATCTGTCTTCACCAAGGAGGATATAGGTTGTGGACAGTTAGGGGGTAGTGGTCATGCGGTATCAAGAGACTTGGGGAACTTTCCTGGGGAAGTAGGGGATCTAATGGATATCCGGATCTAGAAGCAGGAGGTTGTGAGTAAATTGTTGGGACTGAGGGCTGATAAAACCCCAGGGCCTGATGGGCTGCATCCCAGGGTGCTTAAAGAAGTTGCTATGGAAATTGTGGAGGCACTGGTCGACATTTTCCAAAGTTCCATAGATTCGGGGGAGGTCCCTGAGGATTGGAGAGTGGCTGATGTGGTGCCGATTTTTAAGAAGGGAGGGAGGGAGAAAACGGGAAATTATAGACCGGTCAGCCTGATGTCAGTGGTGGGGAAGATACTGGAATCTATCATAAAAGGAGTAATAGCAGAACACTTAGGCAGAAATAATAGTATAAGGGCTAGTCAGCATGGATTCCTTAAGGGTAAGTCATGCTTGACTAACCTTCTGGAATTTTTCGAGGATGGGACAAAGAGGGTGGACTTGGGAGAGCCAGTGGATGTGGTGTATTTGGACTTCCAGAAGGCCTTTGATAAGGTACCGCACGGGAGACTAGTGGGCAAGATCAGGGAGCATGGAATTGGAGGTAAGGTGCTGACATGGATAGAAAATTGGTTAAGAAATAGGAAACAAAGGGTTGGAGTAAGCGGGTCTTTTTCAGGATGGCAGGATGTGACGAGTGGAGTGCCGCAGGAATCGGTATTGGGTCCTCAGTTGTTTGTAATTTATGTAAATGATTTGGATGAGGGGATTATTAATAACATGAGCAAATTTGCAGATGACACTAAACGGGGTGGCGGTGTGGGGTGTGAGGAGGATGTCAGGAAAATGCAGAGGGACTTGGACAGGTTGGGGGTGTGGGCTGCTGAATGGAAGATGACGTTCAATGTGAGCAAATGTGAGGTTATCCATTTCGGGGGCAATAATAGGAAAGCTGAGTATTATTTAAATGGAGACAAGCTAGGGAGTGGGGAGGAGCAAATGGATCTGGGTGTACTTGTTCACCGGTCACTGAAGGCTAACATGCACGTTCAGAAAGCTGTGAAATGGGCAAATGGCATGTTGGCTTTCATAAAGAGGGGATTGGAGTATAGGAACAGAGACGCCCTTCTGCAGTTGTACAGGGCCCTGGTGAGACCCCACCTGGAGTATTGCACCCAGTACTGGTCTCCAATTTTGAGGAAGGACATACTAGCAATAGAGGATGTGCAGCGCAGATTTACAAGGTTAGTTCCAGCGATGGCGGGGTTGACATATGCTGAAAGGCTAGAAAAACTAGACTTGTATCCGATGGAGTTTAGAAGAATGAGGGGGGACATGATTGAGGTATACAAAATTATCAGGGGGATGGACAGGGTGAAGTCGGATTACATGTTCCCAGTGATGGGGAAGACGAGGACTAGAGGGCATAGTTTAAGAATACAGGGTAGGCCCTTTAGGACGGAGATGAGAAAACATTGTTTTACTCAGAGAAGTGTGAATCTGTGGAATGCTCTGCCATAGAGGGTGGTAGAGGCAGATTCGCTGATTATGTTCAAAAGAGAGTTAGATAAGACTCTTGTGGGCAAAGGAGTTCAGGGTTATGGGGATAAGGCTGGAAAGGGGTACTGATAGTAGTGATCAGCCATGATCTGTGAAATGGCGGTCACTGAAGGCTCGACAGGCAGAAGGGCCTACTCCTGCTCCTATTGTCTATTGAACCATTCTTCCAAGATCCCTCTGTTCCTCAATGCCCTCCCCTTCACTGCATACGTCTTGGTTATTCTTACCAAAATAAAGCCCCTCACACTTACCTATATTAAACTCCATCTGCCATCTTTCCAAACAGTCCAAATCCTTTTGTACTCCATGAAAACCCTCCTCACTCTCCACAACTCTTGAAAATAAGCCAAATGTATTACGTTATGTTAAGCTTCTCTTTGAAAATTTTAATTTCACATGCATTAAATGCGTACGTAAATTTCTCATTCAAAGATAATGAAAAATTAATACATAGTATTTTTTTTAATTCCCCCTGCCCAACAACCCAATAGAAAAGATAGATAACGTCTGGAAAGTATTTATAAAAAAATTACTAAAAAACTATCAAATAAAATCTAACAAATTTTCTTGATTTTAGGAGTCAGAAGGTTCAGGTTGGGCGATTACAACTTAATTCCTACAGTTTATAAATAGGATTCCCAAATCTTTCCAAAAATTTCAAATTTGTTACAGAAATTACATGTAATTATTTCAAGTGTCAAGGGACTTGGGGGGTTCTCGTTCAGGAAAACATAGTGAGTGGGTAACCACCAGGTTGGATCGGCAGGAAAAGAAAGCAAATTCTATGTTGGCCTTTGTTTCTAGGGTAGGGAGGTGTTGATAGGGCATGGGAGAGACCTCATTTGGAGAACTGCGAAGTTTATCTTAAAAAGGATGTGCTGTTGTTGGAGAGAGAGCAGAGATTTACCAGGATGATATATCTCCACTCTTCATTGGAGTATAGAAGAAGGAGAGGAGATTTCAGAAACCTTTCCAATGCTGAAAGGATTGGACAGTAGATGTGAATAATGTTTCCCTTGGATAAAAAGACATTGTCTTAGAATTGGAAGGTACCTATTTAAAGCAGATGAGAAATTTATTTCACCAGAAGGTCATGGAATTTGTTGCTGGATTGTTAAGAGAGTTTAAGTGGTGGGGGGGGGGGGGGGGGGCGGAATTAATAAATGGTTAATGAGTCAGGGTATCAAGGGATCAGGGGAAAAAGCCATAACTTGGAATGAGAGGCGAGAACTGTTTAGATCAGGGGATAGCAGACACAGTGGCATGAATGGCCAACTTCTGTTCCTTGTGATTTGACACCATTTTAACTAATGTACCTTTTAGAATTTTAACATCCATCCATATGTCCTCTGTATTTTGGATGTGAAACAACGGCTGTGCAGGAGAAGCCAGTGAGTTGGTGAGACCAATTGCTCTTCAGACTGGAGGCCTGTGATGAGAGATGTGCCTCAGGGATAGGTGCTGGAACAATAATGTGGTGAATTGGATTAGCAAGTTGGCAGATGACACCAAGAACGGAGGAGTTGTGGACAGCCAGGAAATCTTGCAGAAGGATCTGGACCAGCTGGAGAAAGGGCAGATGGAATTTAATGCAGACAAGTGTGAGGTGTCACATTTTGAAGGGCAAACCAAGAAAAGATAGACACGGTGAACGGTCGGGCACTGAGGAGTGAGGTTGAACAGAGGGACATGGTAAACGGGTGTCATTCCATGCAAGTGCTGTCACAGGTGGATTTGGGCGGGAATTGAAGATACCCAAGTTAACTAAAATTGAAAATTGTAAATGGGGCAAAAAAAGGGATCTATTTCAGAAATGTTTGTGACAACAGAAAATGGCTAAACCAACTTTAGATTAAATGGGAGATTCTTCTTTTGAATTAACCCAAGAAGAACGGACTACTTACTATGTGTGAAGATGGTGGATTAAATTGATGAATGTGCGATATAATTGGGTGAATTATAATTTTTTTTTACATCAGTTGTATTTAACTCCAGGAAAAAAAGATAAGGATTTAGTCATTCAGACTAATGTTTTCATTGTGGGATTCAAATTAATACTTTTTTTTGTCTATCTGGTTGTGTGATAAAGTTAAGCCTTTGAGGATTTATTTGAAACTACTTTAAAGAAACTCTTTTTATGTTCGATCCACTGCTTTTTCTAATGCGGTATATTACAACTTGAACAACGGGATTAAGAATGGATAAACCTCAAATTGAGTTTATTCAGTTAGTATTAGCAGTGGCCAGTAAATGCATTGCGATGACGTGGAAAATTAGGTTTGGTGTTTTCATTCTGCCGCAACGAATTGATATGATTTTTCTCTCCCTCAGTCGAGGGAGTTTGGGGGGGGTTAATTATGGGGAGGGGGGATGGAATATAGTTTTTTTTGGGAGGTTGGTTTATTTTGTTTACTATGTATTTTATATGTTCATAAATAAAGTTTAAAAAAAGATACACAACCAGTGTTTCAGGCTTGTGCCTTTTAACAGGGCTACGAGTATCTGTACTCTATAAAGGTTCACTGCTTGATCAGATGAGCTTCTCCAGCATTTGTGTCCTTACAGAATTTGGTTGAGTTACTATATGTGGACATCAGGTCATTTTTTCACCCTTAAATTGTCCATCCACACAGACAGGAACTTCTTTTTCCCACAACTAGCCTCATTTGGTGAAGTGTGTGGAATATTAGCTGTAGAATATCTTCTTCTGGGAATTATGATGAAGAAACCACTTTGGCAGAAAGCTGGGAAAGAGAGTTAAAAAGCACATTCCAGACAGGGATCAATTCTCACCTCCTCTACTGAGCCATACATATCCAAATGCCTGCCTGATCTTCAAAACAATGGTGCAAATTGTTAGACCTGATCCAAAGGCTGCAATAAGCCCCCAGCACCACTCAGACCCTGAATGGCATTGTTTCTGCTTTGAAGTGAAGAATTTAAGACTGCTATGAAATTAAGACATTTGGGTAAATTGGAAACCAGAAATCAGGCAGGCAGAGAATGATTACTAACGAGAACTGTGAGCAACTCTTCCAGACTCCTGTTGATTTTTTTGTGTTCCCTAACCCTAACTGGTACATGAGATTAGATGACCAACAAGAAGTCCTTTCCTTGTCTTTAGGAAGAGGATATGCAAAATGTAAAATACAGTGGCAGAGAGAACAGTAACAGGTCATAACAAGCCCTGACCATCTGAAACAGGTCATGGGAATATAAATTTATTCAGTAATGTAGAAATGACTGCAAAAGCTGAGAAATTAGGAATTCATAAACTGAGGCAAAGATGGGATGGAGATTTGAACATAGAAAATGGACTGATCGTTATAAATGAGATAGACTGGTTCAATACAATTTTATTCACCAGACACCTCAAAAGAAAATACATGGAATCGGATTTGTTTCAAATGTTAACAAGTCATTTGTACTTTTCTGCATTTGACTTGGCAATGTCCTAAAGTTGGGCAGCTTGGTTGAAATAAGTATTTTTTTTAAAATTCCCACAGGATCCATGAGAAAGAAATGTTAAGGAATTAAATTTAAATTAGAACTGAATATTTACCAGGTGTAAATTGCTGCAAATTGTACAGCTAGAAAGTGCGTGGCCATATCTTGCAAACTGGCTGAGGTTCGGAACTGTTCACCACAAGAAAATAATGTATCGTTCACGAGATGAACATTCTATCTTTGGAGCCCACATTTCCTAAAGGTGGGTTGAAGTGAAGTTTTGAAATATTCACAATATTATGGTTAAATAAAACATCTGTTGAAGATCTCTGGTCCCTCATATGGGATGTGGAGAGGGTGGGTCTGGGTAGATCTCAATTTGTATTAATCAACCACATGTATCGGGATTTGAATTATATTCTTGTAAAATTAACAAGAATATAACTAACTCTTAAAAATTAATTAAAAAAAAACCCTGACCCACACAAATGCCCCTGTTCACCTTGCCATTTTGTAAAAGGTGATGGGGGGAAAATCCTGACACAAGGGACAGATTTGAACCTGGGTCACTGTCATTTTCTGTTAAACATGCCAAGATCAAAATTCGACTGACTGTCCTGTAACATAGTGCAATATTACACACACGTAAGGTAAGATGGTTACATCAGTAAAAATGAAATGAAATGCTTCTTACAGTCAAGAGCAAAAGAATTCCCTGCAGCCTCCAAACCAGCCCTTGCCCAAAAATAACACCCCCCGCCCCCCTCCCCACCCCAATTCGGGGATCAAACCATCAGCAGCCTACACTTTGTTGGAATCTAGGGGTTAAAACATTATGAAAGAAATGATTAATTAATAAGTTGATATGTACTGCATGGTTCAGGGAAAAAGAGGAATGTGATTAAGTGGCAATCACAGCATGGAGCGAAGTTGGCTGAGCAAAATTGTCTGCTCCCAAATACAGGGAGAGGAAATTCATAAAACGATTTAGGAAGAAAGCTCCAACTGAAGGAGGTGGTGAGTAGCACAGGAGACACAGGCCAGACCAGAACAAAGAATGGCCTGCAAGAAACCAAGGAAATGGAAAACCAGTCTAGGAGGAAGATTAAGGCATGAGGAGGTGTTAAAGAGAACAGCAGAAATTGGCCAGACAGGAACAGAATGGTGATTAGAAATATCTGGTGATGAATTAATTTCTGATCAAAACAACAGGATAGTCTGGCCTGGAGGATTAAGATGGGAGCGCAACACCCCAGATATCTGCAAAACAGGAGATGACTTGTGATAACCCATATGCAAAAAGATCTAGCAAAGGAAGCCAACTTTTGTTCTGTATGATAAGGTTGATCTATATAAACTGAGCCAACTGGACAATAGGGGTCAGTCTTGGGGAATAGCTCACTGTGCAGGTGACCTATGAACTAACGACTGACCCAGAGCTCTGTTAAGTTTTATTCTTGTGCTGGGTAATAAATTGACTGTTGAACCGAATACCTTCTCCTATCACTTCATTCAAAGAACACGCTGGACTCAGACCACATACAGACTAAATTAAGAGTAAGGGAAAGCCAGAGTCCGACAACTTCAGAGCCAAACCTCAGGCACAAACATCCCAAAACCATCATCCCAAGACAAGAGCTAAAGTTGCAGGCAACGTAAACCACACACATTAAAACAACACATTTCTCTGGCTCAATACCCACGAACCACATGGAACACCAGTTTGCAAACTACCCACAAACAGGGGCTTCCACAAACACCGGATTCCTTTCACCCCAACAACTCAAAGAACCACCCCAGAAAAAGCAGCCACAGTAAAACCAGGCTTCCTACCTTCCACTGATGGCAGCATCACCTCATCTCTGCCTGAAAGCTGCAAGTGACGAGAGTGGGGAAACTCTCCTGTTTGAAACCCTGAGCTGGAATCAGGAGGACAATTAATTCAGGTGTGAAATATCTCAGTAAATTGTGGCTGGCCCTTTAAACAAGGCCCATCTCCGCCCTTCAAGAGAGCTGCAATTAAGGGAATAGCACCTTTTTAATTTGGAGTGGGAGTTAAAACAGTTTTCTCACCTGTGGCATTGAGATGTTTGAGGAGATGATACCTCTCGATAGGGGAGTGTTAGAGCTTTATGAGAGATTTGTTTGTTTGTGGGGCTTGTCTTATGAATTTTGGTTTGGAAGCCTTTTGTGGTCTATGACAGCTGAAAACTAAGCAAACTAGGGTTTTCTTTGATCCTGATGGTTGTGCAGCAGTTCAAACTTCTCAAATGCAGAATTTGAGCTGTTTGCTCTCCCAGTGCCCTAGAGCATTGGTTTGGGAATATTTATGCCACAGGTGGTGTTATGGTCCTGTTAAGTCCATGACTCTGGATCAAATCTGGCCCCGTCTGCAAGGGATTTGTGTGTTCACCCACTCTTCAGTGGAGGTGGCAGGTTAACAGGTGTTTGTGGGGGGGAAAATCGCAGGTGAATGGGGGGAATGCACGGAGCTGGTGGGGTGAATAGGAGTGTGAGGCAGTTGTTGGCGAAGGAGAGTGTGTTGCAGGGATGTGTAGCTGAGGACTCACCATCCAATCTCAGACCAGAGTGAAACAGGATTCTTATCGTGCTCACAAATTCCTTCGTCACTCCTCAAACGATGATCAGTATTCTGACTCAAGCGTTTTCTGGCCTTGTGACGACAAGCGGGCCTAACGTTCCAATGGCAAATGAGGCAGGGAGGATGTTTCCTGTAATAGAGGTAGTAAAAGTTCCATTAGAGAGGAATACGTTGCCTTTAACTGATAACATGCGGTGGGGTCTCGGTACATTTGGTGATGTCTGGGATCTCTCTATCAATATAAAAAATGAAAATCAAGGCTGGGTCTCTCTGTGGGGGGGGGGGGGGGGTATCTAATATTTGCTTATGTCATAATCTAATTCATCCCAACTGGCAGTGCGGGCTTTGTTCCCCAAGGCATCCGTATTGGCTGTCCATGGACCATCTCTGTCCCAATGCAGTCCTCAGTGTCTCTTGCATTTAAATCAATGATGGCATCAGCACCTTTTGGCCAATTTTAGCTGTGTTTACTCAGTCAATCTGGCCAGTTTAGTTTTTCATTCAGTACTGGTGTCTGGGGTTAATGGGAGTAGTGGATGATTGATAATTCCTGAAATAATTCTTCATTCATCTTATTTTTTTTAAATTATTTAATTTCACATATGCATTAAAAACTAATTTTTTATTTGAAATAACATCAAATGAATGCATAGTGATTAAAAAAAATTAACCCCTTGTCTTGGGATGATGGTTTTGGGATGTTCGTGCCTGAGGTTTGTCTCTGAAGTGGACGCTGCTGATGGGTTGATCCCAGAATGGGGGGGGGGGGGGGGGGTGTTTGTGGGCAAGGGCTGGATTGGAGGAATTCTCTTGCTCTTGACTGCAAGAACCATTTCATTTAATTTTTCCTGATGTAAAGAAAAAAAGAAAAAAACATCTGGATAGTATTTATAAAAATTTACCAAACCTTTCAAATAAAATCTAACATCTTAAATTTCTTGATTTTAGGAGTCGGAAGGTTCATGTTGAGCTTCCAAGTTACTGCCACACATTTTACCCCAAGAACAATTACAGCACAGAAACAGGTCATTTGGCCCTTCTCGTCTGCTCTGAACTAAATACTCTCCTCTAGTACCACCTCTCTGCATTCCCCACCCCTCCAATTTTCTCTTAAATGACAAAATGGACCCTGCTTTCACTATTTCTCCCGGAAGCTCACTCCACTCAGCCACCATTGAGTCAAGAAGTTCCCCCTCACGTTACTTCAAAACTTTTGCCTCTTAACTCAAGACCTCTTGTTTCAATCTCTCCCACTTGCAATGGAATTGCCTATCCACATCAACTCTATCCATCCTTCTTGTAATTTTAAATACTCTACCAAATCCCCTCTCGGCTTTCGAGTTGACAGGAATGCACTCATGGATGGTTGGATGAATTCTCTTGGGGAACAGTTCATAGTGGCTCAAAAGTGCTTGATTAGATGCAAGGAGAGCTGCCACTGAATGTTGCATGTATTTGGTTCTGGGTTTCGAAGGTACCTCAGCTCTCTCTCTTTTGTACTCGGTCCAAAAGACATTGCTGATCTTATTTGGAATTAGACCAGTTTCAATGAAGCAATGCTGAAGATTTTTGCTGGGGGGGGGGGGGGGGGGAATAAGCATTGCATTAAATTAAGCTGCGGCTGGTCATCCTTAAGTGTTGATCTGCAGTCCAAGTCTGGTGAGCTTTCTGGGATGGGCTAACGTTCCAGGCAACTCCTTCTTCACACAACAGGATTCAACATTTAATAGGACGGGGGGTGGGGGAATAATCTTGGGTTAAGTTCCATTTGTGTTTTAGTTCATAAAGCCCATTGGATTTTGACTTCTATCGGGAGCACAGTGGGATATGAACAACATTTCTTGTTGTTTTCAGAGTATATCTTTCCCCTGGTTTATAATTCTTTGTGTGAATCATTTTTTTACTCCTGTCCAAGTTAGTAACAGGAAACACTGTGGGAGTGGGACGCTGTTTCATCGCTGGTAAAGTCCAACAACTGGTGAAACATTGACATGATTGAAGCTCTCTGGAAGGCAGCTTTCCAATTACTGCAGGTAACTTTCAGTTCAAGATCTTTCACCCCATCTTCCTCACTCGTGCACAGTGTCACGGCCGTCAATGACGGAGGGAGGAAAGTTGGTTTGAAAATGAGCAAATTGTTTACGTCAGAGCCAAGTCTGAAACCACCTTTTATTGAATCAAGTGAGATGCAGGACTGGTCACGGTGGCTGCTGGGAAGCACATGGAGATAGCCTTGCCCACAAGGAATCTTTTGAGTCCTCATTCTCAACATAGGGTGGCAGTGTCCTAGGGTCTCCTTCTTTCGCCTCGTCTTCCTTAATCATCTGAAGCCTGATTTCTTTCCCCTCTCATTCAGCCTGCATTATTTTCTGCATCCTCTCCCTGTTACTCCCTTGCTTTCTATTCCCTTCATTTTCTCCTTCATCATTAATTTTAGCAAAGATGACTGGCTTGGTTTAGTCTGTAACATGTTTGAGTTTCAAGTGGAACATTTAACGTGGGCTCAGTGCTGTTTTGAAATATTAGCAGAACAGAGGATGACACCAGTCACTGATGGATAGAAGAGAAAAAGATCCCCCTCTCTCTGGTAAGGTCGTGGGCAAGAGACCTAAGAGAGGAACAAGTCTGAATAAACATCTTTCCTGATTAACTGTGTCCGGTGCATTGATTGAGTGGTGCTGTTGCAGCAGACCCCACTCTTATCCATAATTGATTGGAAACTAATCTATGGTCACTGGACCCAAAATGTTCACATACACGTTTTACCTCTCCAACTATTACAGCATCGAAATAGGCCAACTTTGCCCTTCGAGTCCACGCCGAACACTTTGTCCTACCTAATCCCATTGACCTACACTCGCCCCTTGACCCTCCATTCCTTTCCTGTCCAAATACATATCCAACTTCTCCTTAAGAGCTAATATTGAGCCTGCCTCCTCCACTTCATCTGCAAGTCCATTCCACACACCCACCACTCTGAGTGAAAGTCCCCCCCTCACATTTCCTCGAAACTTCTGCCCCTTTCTCTCAACCCACGTCAAATCTATACCCCAATAATTTTAAATACCTCAACCCAATCCAACCTCAACCTTTTATGCTCCGCAGAATAAAAATCTTGCTTAACCTTTCCCTATAACTTAGACCTGTGGTTTTCAAAATGCTCTCAAACTCAAATTCCACTTGAAGCAATCCCTACACCGAAATGCTCTGTGATTAGTCAGGAATTGATTCAGGTGCTATGAAAGGAACCATCTACATCCTACAGGATGGAGCGCCAGAATAGCGTACATAGTTGAAGAAATTAAATTCCAAGACTTTGCTCTGCAAAGTGTTTCAACTTCAAAAGTACAGCCCCTCATGGCCAATCCCAGGAATTTACTGGGACAGGGTCCAGTGGAAAAGGGACACTGTCCAAATGCCAGTGTCAAACGATGTCATTTCACGCCACCTCTAACCCTACTCATATCCTCGGCGTTTGCCGACGTCGGCCTGATGGTAAAACCAGTGGAAGAGAGACAGCAGAGAATCACCTGTTTCCAGTCGAAGGCAGAACACTCCGCTCCCCGGGGATGAGTTGTGTTCAGTGGAAAAGCAATCTTGTGTCCCAGTGGAAATGGCACCAAGGGCTTCCTAACCTGAGACACTGCATGGCCAATGAACTGGGATTCCCGTGGAAAAAGGGTTTCAGACTGCTTTGTAAAATCTGCATGCAGTGCTTCAACCAAAATGAAGGCCAATGGGATGATGAGCTTCATTAAACTTTTCTACGTGGTCGTGCGTGAAAGTGAGGCCATTTTGGCAAGAAAGCACAGAAAAATTAACCACGATCACAGGAGTGGCCTCCACGTGAGACCTGGAGCAATATCTTCATGGAAACAAGCAACAACTTGACCAAATATCTAATCTCATTTATAAAAATAGCACTGGCCTTCGCGAAAAGATGTATCACGATCAACTGGATGTCCGATAGCACGCTGGGCTGTGGAAATGAACTGCTGTTACCTACGGGAAAAAAAAATCACATAAACGTGACCCTTTAGTAAAGGTCTGTCAGCTGTACCTGGACCACATAGGGGCCCAGACACTAATATAAATGAACAATAAAAGGGGATGAATGTAACCATTATATATACCAAAACCAAGTTTCCCCAACTGGACTCATCTACTTGTAATCTCTGAAAATGTGGATATGAAAACAAACTGCAATAGAGAGAGAAAAAATTCAAAGTGCAAAAGGGAGAGTCTTTAAATGAGTCCCTGAATGTGTGTTGAGTCTCGTGATGAAGGGGTAGCTGCTGTTCCTGAACCTGGCTATACCTCTTTCCTGATGGGAGCAGTGCGAACAGAGCGGGTGATGTGGATCCTTGATTGCTGCTGCTCTCTGACAGCAGCGTTCCCTGCAAATGTTCTCAAATGTGGCGGGTTTTTACCTGAGATGTCCTGGGCGGTGTCCATACTTTTGTAGAGATTTTTGCTCAGGGGTATTGGTGTCACAAGACAACTGATCAAACCTACTACAAACTGAACCTTTCACCCCTCACACCCGTAAACCCACTATTTTTCTTGCATCAATGTGCCTGTCTAAATGTTAAAGGTCCCTATTATTCCAGACCACACCATCCTGCCCGGCCATGCACTCCAGGCACCTGCAGCCTTCTGCACGTCCTCTTTCTACAAGTCCTTCAGCAGCCTTGTGTTTCCTCAGCACTGCCTGCTCCTCCACCAAGCTCTGCCTGAAATCCAACACTCTATGAGCTTCCTGCATCACTCCAGAGAAAAGCCCAAGGTTTCTCTCTCTGGATATTGCATTTACTTCATTCTGATGGGCTGAATTCCTGCAGCTTCCCAATCAAACATCTGCAATCGCCTTTAAATTGTGCCGCTCTGCACAGATTTGTGCCACCTGCTTTTAAACAGGTTAAATCCTATGGGCATTCTGACAGTATCCTTCCACTCTCTCTCTCTCTCTCTACCGGTGGAACTAAATCCTTCTGCTCAAATTGTTGCTTGGTCTGGGCTTCTGTCCTTTTGCCTGGATTCTCATTCTCTGCTATTTCAATCTGAAATACGAGGAATAAAACCGTGGGAATATGGATCGGAATTCTTTCTGGCTAGAGCATCTCAAACACTGCTCTCATCCTCGTGTGTGCACAGGTAGAGACAAGAACAAATCTTGTCCTTAGTCACTGTGAAATCCATCTCCAAGATGATGGCACTTGATTCCTGTGTGTTTTTTTTTAACCTTGCTTAGTGCTAGTTTTTCCTTTTGAATTGAACATTGCAATATATGTTAATGCACTTTCCAAATGGTTTTACAATGTAAACAATATTTTAAAGAAAAATCTGAAGACTTCACCATCTGAGATGCAGATTCTAATCTGTGGCTTCGGCGGGTCCGCGCCCAGGGGTATTTGAATTATTTTAAAGAGGACCGTCTTCCAATGTCTGCAGTGAAACTGGGAGAAAGAGGGTTGGGCTGTCGGTGTCATAGTTAATGACGTCTCATTACAGAACTGAAAGTTTACAGTCTGTGGTGAACTGATATTCTCGTCCCACTGAGCAGCACCCCTTCCTGCTCATTCCCATCCATGGGGCCGGGACTCCCTCAACCTCACGGGTCCCCCTCACACTCGCAGTTCTCCGATCCCCTCAACCATACGGATCCCCCAAAGCAACCGGGTTCCCACCCCCACCTTCAGCCTCGCAGGTGCCCTCAGCCTTCTGGGTCCACGTCCCGGTCCCCCCTCCGCCCTCTGGGTCACCATACCTCCTCAACCTTCTGGGTCCCCGTCCCCTCCCCCCCTCAGCCTTCTGGGTCCCCATCCCCGTCCCCCCTCAGCCTTCTGGGTCACCGTACCTCCTCAACCTTCTGGGTTCCCGTCCCCGTCCCCCCTCAGCCTTCTGGGTCCCCGTCCCCCCTCAGCCTTCTGGGTCCCCGTCCCCCCTCAGCCTTCTGGGTCCCTGTCCCCCCTCAGCCTTCTGGGTCGCCTTCCCCCCTCAGCCTTCTGGGTCCCCGTCTCAGTCCCCCCTCAGCCTTGTGAGTTCCCGTCCCCGTCCCCCCTCATCCTTCTGGGTCCCCGTTCCCCCTCAGCCTTCTGGGTCCCCGTTCACGTCCCCACTCAGCCCACTGGGTCACCGTCCCCGTCGGCGTCCCCCCTCAGCCTTCTGGGTCCCCGTCCACCCTCAGCCTTCTGGGTCCCCGTCCCCGTCCCCCCTCAGCCTTCTGGGTCGCCGTCCCCATTCCCCCTAAGCCTTCTGGGTCCCCGTCCCCGTCCACCCTCAGCCTTCTGGGTTCTCGTCCCCCCTCAGCCTTCTGGATCGCCGTCACCGTCCCCCCTCAGCCTTCTGGGTCCCCGTCCCCCCTCAGCCTTCTGGGTTCCCGTCCCCGTCCCCCTTCAGCCTTCTGGGTCCCCGTCTCAGTCTCCGTCCCCCCTCAGCCTTCTGGGTCCCCGTTTCCCCCCCAGCCTTCTGGGTCCCCGTCCCCCCTCAGCCTTCTGTGTCCCCGTCCCCCCTCAGCCTTCTGGGTCCCCGTCCCCCATCAGCTTTTTGGGTCCCCGTCCCCCCTCACCTTTCTGGGTCCTGATCACCCTCACCCTTCTGGGTCCTGATCACCCTCACCCTTCTGGGTCCTGATCACCCTCACCCTTCTGGGTCATGATCACCCTCACCCTTCTGAGTCCTGAACACCCTCACCCTTCTGTGTCCTGATCACCATTACCCTTCTGGGTCCTCATTCCCCTCACCCTTTTGGTTCCACGAGTACCTCAGCCTTGCGTGTCCCTCAACCTTCTGGATCCCCGCCCCCCACAGCCTTGCGTGTCCCTCACTCCTCTGGCAGATCTCCCACACCCCTCTGGCGGGTCCCCCTCACCCTTCTGGGTCCCCGACCCCCTCACCCTTCTGGGTCCCCGAACCCCTCACCCTTCTGGGTCCCCGACCCCCTCACCTTTCTGGGTCCCCGTCCCTCTCCCCCCTCTGCCTCGCGGGCCCCAACCCCCCCCTCTGCCTCGCGGGCCCCGACACCCATCTGCCTCGCGGGCCCCGACACCGCTCAGCCTCGTTGGAGCGTTCCCCCCTCAGCCTCGTGGGCCCCGACCCCCCACAGACTCGCGGGCCGCGACGCCCTTCAGCCTAGCGGGCTACGACTCCCCTCAACCTCGCGGGCCGCAACCCTCCTCAGCCTCGCGGGTCCCCGATCCCCCTCAGCCTCGCGGATCCCCCTCCCCCCCACAGCCTCACGGACCCCGACCGCCCCCTTCAGCCTCGCGGGTCCCCGACTACCACAAACCCTAACGCCACCCCGACCCAAACTCCCTCACGGTTCCCCGGCCCCACCTCACAACCATCCCCCTGCCCGTTCCCCTCCGAGCTCCGGCCACCCCCGACCCAAAGGGCGACCCGTGGAATCTCTGTCCTCCCTGGTCTCGCTCCCAAAATGCCCCGATTCCCGCCCGTGAGGAACCGACATGAACCTCTCTCCCCCTCCCGCTCGCCACCAACTCCTCCAAACGCGGCAAAGATCAACAACATGGCAGCCACCAGGGGTCGCTCTCGCGAGAGCTTGGGCCACCCCTCCACGGGATCTCCTCTCCACCACCCGAGCCCCTGGATGGAGCCCCAGGGCTCGAGGTCCAGCCCTTTGGAGCCCCCTCTCTCCTGAGAACCTCGTCCCACTGGGGAAGGGTCCGAGAGCTGCCTCGGGCCTCCAGTCCATCTCCCCTTCAGGGTGCACATTTCCACACCAGGACCTGCCCCACATTCCCCCCCCCAAGAGTCCAGTCCATCCCACCTCCACCACCTTGGCCCAAAGCTCATTCCACGCTCCCACCCTCCTCTGAGGGAAAAAAATCCCCCTTCAATCTCAATCCATGTCCTCCTCTTTGAATCTCTCCCACTCTCCTTGGAAACAGCCTGTCCCCATGGACACGATCCGTCCCCCCTCACAATTTTCAAATCTTCCTCAATCTTCTACGCTCCAGGGAATAAAGTCCCAGCCTGTCCAACCTTCCCCTGGAACTCAAACCCCGAAAGCCAGACCACTTTCTTGTCCATCTCCTCGACGCGCTGTCTCATTCCTATCCTTCCTCTCCTCCGGCCACCCAAACGGCACACAACGTTCCCAAGTTGGCCTCACCAATGCCTCGTCCAACTTCCTCGTGGCCTCCCACCTCCTGCACTCAATCCTCTCATTTCTGAAGGCCAAAATACCAGAATCTTTCTTCACTCCCCCCCACCCCCCCATCTCTACAAGGGACTCCACTTTCGGGCAGTTCTGTACCACAGTTCCTCAATCCCTTTGTTTGACAACACTCCTCAATGGTCTGCCATTTAACATTCAAACTCTTACGTTTTAAGAATCAATTGCAGAGATCCATGGATGTGAGAAGTCAGGAGGGTTAGGGACTGGGTGCAGGTCGATGAGACTGGCAGAATGATATTTCACCATGGACGAGAAGGGCAGAAGGGTCTCTTTTCTTTGCTGTGGTGTTTCTAGGGTAGAGTTCACACCATTCTCAGGAAGGAGGATGAGCAGACAGATGTCATGGTCCACGGGTAGATCCTGCCAGGAGAGATGAGGAAGTTAAGTGCACAACCAAGGGGTCTCTCTCTGTCAGTCTGTGTGTGTCTCTATCTCTCTGTGTCTCTCTCTCTCTGTCTGTGTCTGTCTGTCTGTGTCTCTGTCTGTCTGTGTCTCTCTCTCTCTGTCTGTGTCTCTCTCTCAGTCTGTGTCTCTGTCTCTCTATCTGTGTCTCTCTTTGTGTCACTCTGTGTTTGTCTCTGTGTCTGTCTCTGTCTGTGTGTGTCTCTTTGTGTGTATGTCTGTGACTCTCTCGCTGTGTCTCTCTCTGTCTGTGTCTCTCTCTCTGTCTCTCTCTCGCTGTCAGTGTCTCTCTCGCTGTCAGTGTCTCTCTCTCTGTATGTGTCTCTCTGTGTGTCTGTATATCTGTCTCTCTGTGTCTGTGTGTCAGTGTGTCTGTCTGTCTGGGTATGTGTGTGTGTGTCTCTCTCTGTCTGTGTCTCTGTTTCTGTGTCTGTCTCTGTGTGTCTGTCTCTGTGTGTGTGTCTCTCTCTCTCTGTGTGTCTCTCTCTGTGTCTGTGTGTCTGTGTCCGTGTGTCTGTCTCTCTCTGTCTGTCTCTCTCTGTCTGTGTCTCTCTGTCTGTGTCTCTCTGTCTGTGTCTCTCTGTCTGTGTCTCTCTGTCTGTGTCTCTCTGTCTGTGTCTCTCTGTCCATGTCTCTCTCTCTGTCTATCTCTCTCTCTCTGTCTGTGTCTCTCTCTGTGTGGGTCTGTGTGTGTGTGTCTCTCTCTCTCTCTCTCTGTCTGTTTGTGTGTGTTTCCCTCTCTGTGTCTCTGTGTGTCTCGCTGTCTGTGTGTGTGTCTCTCTCTCTGTCTCTCCCTCTGTGTCTCAATGTGTGACTCTCTCTGTGTCTGTATGTGTGTGTCTGTGTGTGTGTGTGTGTGTGTGTGTGTATCTGTCTCTCTGTGTCGTGTGTGTGTCTCTCTCTGTCTCTATGTGTGTCTCTCTGTGTCTGTCTGTGTGTATGTCTGTCTCTGTGTCGTGTGTGTGTCTCTCTGTCTCTATGTGTGTCTCCCTGTCTCTGTCTGTGTGTATCTCTCTCTCCATCTGTGTGTGTCTCCGTCTGTGTGTATCTCTCTGACTCTCTCTCGCTGTCAGAGTCTCTCTCTGTCTCTGCCTGTGTGTGTGTGTGTGTGTGTGTGTGTGTGTGTGTGTCTCTGTCTGTCTGTCTGTCTGGGTATGTGGTTCGCTCTCTATCGGTGTCTCTAATATTTGCTAATTCATTACCCACCATTATCCATCCCGACTGGTGGTGCGGGCTTTGTTCCCCAAGGCGTCCGTATTGGCTGTCCATGTACCATCTCTGCCCCAACGCATTCCTCGGTGTCACCTGCATTAAAATCAAGGTGGCATCAGCACCTTTTTGGACACTTTTAGCCGTATTTCCTCAGTTGTTCTGGCCAGTTTTGTGTTTCGTTCACACATTCCTGCTGCCTGGGGTTAATGGCACTCGAGGAAAATCGCCAGTTCCTGAAACAATTCTTCATTTATCTTATTTGTAACATTTTTACATTTAATTTAACATATGCATGAAAAAACCTAAATTTCTGATTTGAATATAAGATAAAATTAATGCATAGTGATTTAAAAAGTAACCCCTCCCACAGCTGCCCAATAGAAAACAATAAAGAGAGGAAACATCTAGATAGTATTCATAAAAATTGAGCAAAACTCTCAAATAAAATCTTGCTTTTCTTGGTTTTAGGAGTCAGAAAATTCGTGTTGGGTGAGTACAACTTAATTCCTACAATTGGAAAATACACATCCCAAATCTTCAAAAGAGAAATTCAAATTTGTTCCGTGCATTCAATGTAATTATTTCAAGTGGGATACAACGGCCTATTTCAGTGTGGCTATCGACCCATTCCCAAATACGCATCGGACTTCCAAGTTACTGCCACACATTTTAACCCTATCACAATTACAGCACAGAAACAGGTCATTTGGCCCTTCTTGTCTACACTGAACGAAATATTCTCCTCTCGTACCACCTCTCTGCATTCCCCTCCCCTCCAATTTTCCCTGAAATGACAAAATGGACCCTGCCGCCACTACTTTTCCCGGAAGCTCACTCCACTCAGCCACCACTCTGAGTAAAGAAGTTCCCCCTCATGTTACTTCCAAACTTTTACCTCCTGTTTCAATCCCTGCTCCCCGCAATGAAAAAAGTCTCTCCACATCAACTCGTTCTATCCTCCTAGTAATTTTAAAGACTTCGATCAAATCCCATCTCAACCATCTACAATCCAAAGAATAAAGACTTCATTTGCTGAATCTTTCTTTGTAATCTAGTTGCTGATATCCAGGTAACATTGACGTAAATCTTCTCTGCACCCTCTCTACTTTGTTGATAGCTTTCCTCTCATTTGGTGACCAGAAGTGTACACAGTATCTCAACAGGGCCTCACCAATATCTTGTCTAGTCTCAACCTCACTGCCCAACTCCCGTATTCTATGCTATGGTTGATCAAGGCCAGCTATTTGAACAGATTCTTTTCGAGGGACTCTCTGATTACCCTCCAATAATTAACCTATCACTGTCAGGCTCACCTGGTTGGCTTTTGAAGCCGTTTTTAAACAAGGGAACATTAGATTACATCCATTCCTCTGGCACCTCAACCGTGGATAAACAGGTTTTAAACATTTCTGTCAGAGCCCTTGCAATTTCTACTCTTCTTTCCCTCAAGGCCAAGGGAATATCATGTCAGACCTCCATCCACCATCAGATAAAAATCAGCCATCACAAGGTGAAGGCAGGACAGTAGTCTCACCTCTCCAGCACGAGTCACCCCAGGATCAAGTCAGCACTGACTGCAAGAAGTTTCTACATCCTCTTGGTGTCTGTGTGGATTTCCTCCCACACTCCACAGCTCAAGGGGGCCGTAAGTTCATTGGCGATTTGGAAAGCTCAAGACCATGGGGTGGAAGTGCACATTCTGGACCTGGGGGCATCAATTCAATTCAACTGCACGGATGAACCTTTGGGCACGACCTGATCTTTTTCTGGTTTCAAACTCATTATTTTTGAAAATTGTATGTGCACCTCTAATGCAACACGACTGCTGCAAAACAGGCTTCTTGATGCATATCCATGACAAGAACTCGGGAGAATCTGATTTGGTTACTAGACTTTTGAACAGAACAGTGTCTGGACATTTTATCCCTAAACTGAAACTTTATAGACATACAGAACAAAAAGAGGACAAAACAAGCTTGTGTCTCACCAATACCACAATTCACGGACATTTTTAAAGTTCTCAAGGGTGGCAGAAAACACAAACAACAGACAAACTCCTTCCACACTGTCACTTTGAGAGCTTTGGACTCACCATGCTATAAATATTGCCAAGCCATCACTCTCTCTCCAAATCAATGACCAAAAGTCCTGGCTGAGCGATAGATTTGAGACATTTTACCCGCTATGTAGCAATCGGGCACAAGGAAAATTGCTGCTTCCATTGTGAAGTATTTAGGAATCTCAGACCACAAACAACCTTCACCCCGAAAAACAAGCAATTCTCCACAATAAAACTAGGTTTCCTTCCTGTCTGCAAGCATCTGCTCTCTTGAGTCTGAATGGCACAACTGGGGAAACCGTTTCAAACCCATGACCTGAAACAGCATATTCTCTTCCCCTAATTGGAGCTGTCTTGAATTGGCCACCACTGCCCGAGCAAGAATGAACTGGGAGATCTCACACTTGCTCCTTCACAGGTGAGACCTCCCTGTTCATTGGAGCTCCATATTATCCATCTTGCTCTATTTTGTTAACCTTAATCAAGTCTCCTCTCATACTCCAACACTCCCATGAAAAATAAAAATCATGTATCCTGTAGTTCGCGAGTCCGGACACCAGGTGGTGGTATTATACCTCTCTCTCTCTCTCTCTCTCTCTCCCTAGCTTCATGCATGCAGTACTCGGTGTGAACAGGCGGTGGCAGCACTTTACAGCTCTTGCAATCTGCAGCTTGGACAGGAGATGTCGGAGTTACAGAGACATGGCTGCGGGAAGGGCAGGATTGGGAAATCAATGTTCCCGGGTACACGTCCTATAGAAAAGACAGAAAGTTGGGAAGAGGAGGTGGGGTAGCTCTGTTGGTAAGAAATGAAATTCAGGCGTTTGAAAGGAAAGACACTGAAAGAGGTGGGTCGAGTCTGTTTGGATAGAATTAAGAAATTGTAAAGGCATGAGGACCATAATGGGGGTCATTTACAGGCCTCCGAAAAGTAGCTCAGATATAGAAGTATAAATCAGGAATTAAGAGTGGCATGTCAAAGTGGTAGCAATACGGTAGTTATGGGGGACTTCAACATGAAAGTGGACTGGGATAATCAGACGGGGGCAGGAACACAAGAGAGTGAGTTTATTGAATGTCTACGAGATACTTTCTTCCATTGATTTAATTATAATTTGGTTACTTTGTTCTTTCTGTTAATTTTTTTCCCCAGTTTTATCCATATTTGAATCCAAATTCAGGTTGAAATCCCCTCCTATTAATATGTTCCCTTGCGTATCTGCTACCTTCAAAAAGATATCTTCCATCAACTTTTGATCTTCTTCGTTAGGTGAATATACATTGAGTAGATTCCAAAACTCTGAATATATCTGACATTTTATCATTACATATCTCCCTGCTGGATTTATTATTTCCTCTTCTATTTTAAATGGCACATTTTTACTAATTAATATAGCTACTCCTCTTGCTTTTGAATTATACGATGCTGGTGTTACATGTCCTACCCAATACGAGATACTTTCTTGGAGCAGCAAGTGGAAGAACCTACCAGGGGGAAGTCGATTCTGGACTTGGTGCTGTGCAGCGACGCAGAGTTAATAAGTGACCTCGATGTAGGGGAGCCATTAGGGAATAGTGACCATGGTATGGTTATTTTTGAGCTGCAATTAGAAAGGGAAAAAGAAAGGAAGTCGGAAGCATCTGTACTGCAGTTAAATAAAGGGGATTATGCAGCTATGAGGGAGGAGCTAGCCAAAATAAAATGGAAAGATACACTAGCTGGGAGGACAACTCGGGAAAAATGGCAGGTGCTTTTGGACATTTTCCACAGGATTCAGGACAAATTTATTCCAAAGTGGAGGAAAGGCTCTAGGAGATGCAAATGGCAGTCGTGGCTAACTAATGAAATCAAGTGCAATATCAAATCCAAAGGGAGTAAGTATAAGATAGCGAAGTGGAGTGGGAAGCTAGAGTATTGGAAAACCTTCAAAGAGCATCAGAGGGTAACTAAGAAAGTCATAAGATAGGGGAAAATGAAGTACGAGAGGAAATTAGCAAATAATATCATGCAGGATAGCAAAAGCTTTTTTAAATATGTGAAGAGGAAGAAATTGGTTCGGTCTAAAATTGGTCCATTAAGAATGGAAAAGGCTGGAATTATTACCGGAAACAAGGAGATGGCTGAGGAATTTAACAAATACTTTGCATCGGTCTTTACCAAGGAGGATATAGGTTATGGTCAGTTAGGGGGTAGTGGTCATGCGGTATCAAGAGACTTGGGGAACTTTCTTGTGGAAGTAGGGGATCTAATGGATATCCGGATCTAGAAGCAGGAGGTTGTGAATAAATTGTTGGGACTGAGGGCTGATAAATGCCCAGGGCCTGATGGGCTGCATCCCAGAAGTTGCTATGGAAATTGTGGAGGCACTGGTCGACATTTTCCAAAGTTCCATAGATTCGGGGGAGGTCCCTGAGGATTGGAGAGTGGCTGATGTGGTGCCGATTTTTAAGAAGGGAGGGAGGGAGAAAACGGGAAATTATAGACCGGTCAGCCTGATGTCAGTGGTGGGGAAGATACTGGAATCTATCATAAAAGGAGTAATAGCAGAACACTTAGGCAGAAATAGTATAAGGGCTAGTCAGCATGGATTCCTTAAGGGTAAGTGATGCTTGACTAAACTTCTAGAATTTTTAGAGGATGTGACAAAGAGGGTGGACTTGGGAGAGCCAGTGGATGTGGTGTATTTGGACTTCCAGAAGGCCTTTGATAAGGTACCACACGGGAGACTAGTGGGCAAGATCAGGGAGCATGGTTTTGGAGTTAAGGTGCTGACATGGATAGGAAATTGGTTAAGAAATAGGAAACAAAGGGTTGGAGAAAGCGGGTCTTTTTCAGGATGGCAGCATGTGATGAGTGGAGTGCCGCAGGGATCGGTATTGGGACCTCAGTTGTTTGTAATTTATGTAAATGATTTGGATGAGGGGATTATTAATAACATGAGCAGATTTGCAGATGACACTAAACTGGGTGGCGGTGTGGGGTGTGAGGAGGATGTCAGGAAAATGCAGAGGGACTTGGACAGGTTGGGGGTGTGGGCTGCTGAATGGAAGATGACGTTCAATGTGAGCAAATGTGAGGTTATCCATTTTGGGGGCAATAATAGGAAAGCTGAGTATTATTTAAATGGAGACAGGCTAGGGAGTGGGGAGGAGCAAATGGATCTGGGTGTACTTGTTCACCGGTCACTGAAGGCGAACATGCACGTTCAGAAAGCTGTGAAGAAGGCAAATGGCATGTTGGCTTTCATAAAGAGGGGATTGGAGTATAGGAACAGAGACGCCCTTCTGCACTTGTGCAGGGCCCTGGTGAGACCCCACCTGGAGTATTGTGTCCAGTTCTGGTCTCCAATTTTGAGGAAGGACATACTAGCTATAGAGGATGTGCAGAGCAGATTTACAAGGTTAGTTCCAGGGATGGCGGGGTTGACATATGCTGAAAGGCTAGAAAATTGGACTTGTATCCGATGGAGTTTAGATGGATGAGGGGGGACATGATTGATGTATACAAAATTATCAGGGGCACAGACAGGGTGAAGTCGGATTACTTGTTCCCAGTGATGGGGGAGACGAGGACTAAAGGGCATAGTTTAAGAATACAGGGTAGGTCCTTTAGGACGGAGATGGGAAAACATTTTTTTACACAGAGAAGTGTGAATCTGTGGAATGCTCTGCCACAGAGGGTGGTAGAGGCAGATTCGCTGATTATGTTCAAAAGAGAGTTAGATAAGACTCTAGTAGGCAAAGGAGTTAAGCGTTATGGGGATAAGGCTGGAAAGGGGTACTGATAGTAGTGATCAGCCATGATCTGTAAAATGGCGGTGCTGGCTCGACAGGCCGAAGGGCCTACTCCAGCTCTTATTGTCTATTGAACCATTCCTCCAAGATCCCTCTGTTCCTCAATGCCCTCCCCTTCACTGCATATGTCTTGGTTATTCTTCCCAACATAAAGCACCTCACACTTACCTTCATTAAACTCCATCTGCCATCTTTCCAAACAGTCCAAATCCTTTTGTAATCCATGAAAACCCTCCTCACTCTCCACAACTTGAAAATAAGCAAAATGTATTACGTTATGTTAAGCTTTTCTTTGAAAATTTTAATAAAATTTAATAGAATATTTCAGGCCAATGGGACGCTAGGCATCATTAATCTTTCTATGTACCGCATGGTCGTGTGTGAAAGTGTGGCCATTTTGGCCAAAAAAGCGCAGTAAAACGAACCGCGATCACAGGAGTGGCCTCCACAGGCGACCCGCAGCAATATGTTTGAGGTAATTTCATAGAAACAAACAACAACTTAAGCAAATATCAAATCTCATTTATAAAAATGGCACTGGCCTTGTCCTTTGACTGTTGGTTCCGTGATTAGTCAGGGATGTCTCAAGAATGGGGGGGGAAAGAAAGTGTTTGAAAACAATGAAATAACAAATGAAGGGCAGGGGAGTGGATGTGGGGTGTGTGGATTTTAGTGAGGCCTTTGACAGGGTTGCCCAGGGTAGATTCATTCTGATTGTCATGAGCCAAAGGATCTGTGGAACCTTGGCTGTGTGGATTCAGAATTAGTTTGCCTGCAGAAAGAGGTTCTCAACCTTCATCTTCTCACTCACCTACCACCTTAAGTAATCTCTGAACATTTAGGGATTGCTTCATGTGGTAGGTGAGTGGGAAGGGAAGGTTGAGGATGACGGTTCTAGATTGTTCATAAGATTATTTTAAAATAGGGTTTGAACTTTCTTTCCACACACTTACCACTAAAAGTGGTATGTGAGTGCAAGGAAAAAGGTTGAGAACCATTGGTTTAGTACGTTATATTTAAGGAATGAATATATGGGCTAGAACAACATCAAGGCCTGAAGGGCCTGTACTGTGCTGTGTTCTCTGGATCTGCTGATCAATGGCCAGGGTTACCCATCCAGTATGGACACTGCAACTGAGTAAGGCAAGAGGAAACTTCTTCAGTATTTCCAGCCCATCTGTAACCATGACCTAAACGTCAATATTGGTCTCAGCTCAGAAAAGAACGGGGAGGCCACAACTACAATTCAGAGGTTCAGAGATTGTGGTGGATTGAGAGACAGGATCGCCCTCGCTGGACGGTAAGGCACCTGAATGATGATATTTGGTGTCCAAAATAGGAACTTCTCTTATTTTTGATCATTGAGCCCGTGGTAAAACCTTCATTTCACTTCAAGTCACACTTTCCAAGAATGTGTCGACAACATTGAGGACCAGCTGTAGGCCCTGGTATGTTCACCTTCAAGTCCCAGCAACAACCTAACCAATCTCTGCACTTCTTCAATCACATGGATTCTGCAATTTGGTGACTTGGTCCTCCAAATATGAAACAGCTAAAGCAACCTGTAAAAATCCCATTTAATCCAAATATTTTTAGTCTCTTCCAGGAAAAATATTCTAGGATCCATTGGGAGTGTTCAAAATTTTAATTTTGGACCAAAATGTATATATTTTGGACAAACCCAAGTAGAATATATAAACATAGTAAAATAGGTGCAGCATTCGGCCATTTGGCCCTTCAAACCTACCCTGCCATTCAATACGATCATGGCTGATCAGTACCCAGTTCCTGCCTTCTCTCCATACCTCCTGATCCCCTTAGCCACAAGGGCCAATTCTAACCTACTCTTGAACATTGACAAGGAACCAGCCTCAACTACTTTCTGTAGCAAAGAATTCCATAGATCCATCATCCTCCAAGAGAGGAAATCTTTCCTCATCTCGGTCCTGAAAACCTTCCCCCAATGCCTGAAGAGGGCGCATAAAATCAGTGAACTGGTGCGGACTCGAAAGGCCAACATGGCCTGTTTCCGCTCCGTAAATGGTTATATGGTTATAGTATGGTTATCCTTAAACTGTAACCCCTGGTTCTGTATTTCCCAGCATTGCAAACAACCTACCCGCATCTAGTCTGTCTAAACCCTTTAGAATTTTGTTTCTATAAGATCCCCCTTCAATTTCCTAAATTCCAGAGAATACAAGCCTAGTCTATCCAACCTTTCTTCATCTGCAAGTCCTTCCATCCCTGGTATCAGTCTAGTGAATCTTCTCTGCACCCACTCCACGGCGAGGATGTGCTTCCTCGGATTAAAGAGGCCAAAATGGCACGCAGTACTCCAGGTGTGGTCTCACCAAGGCTGTGTACGGCTGCAGCAGGATCTCTGTACTCAAATCCTATTGCTATGAATGCCTTCCTCACCGCCTGTTGGACCTGCACACCCACTTTCAACGACTAATGCACAGCAACACCCAAGTCTCTCTGCATTTCCTGAACAGATACCGTTGAGGTAATAGTCCTCTTTCCTGTTCTTGCCTCCAAAGTGGTTCACCTCACATTTATCCACACAAAAAGAACCTACTTTATTACATGCAAGACAAATCTGATAACGTCAAATTAAATTTATTTTAATTGGGTGTCAAGTATAATCGATGTAAAAAAGATTATATTGTACCAGTCTCGACCTGACATTAATAATTTTAGTTGTACTTAATCATTTTCATATTTTAACTTTCAAATCAGATTCCCATTTTAATCTTGATTTATGAATTTCTAATTTAGGAGCTTTTTATCTGTACATTTCTGAAGTAACTCCATTAGTGATCACAGACAAAGGAACAGAACCAGGCCACTAGGCCCATCGAGTCTGTTCCATAAATCTACACTAAGCTACTCTACACTAGTTCTCATTTTTGGCCTTTCCCCCATAAACCCTTGATGCCCTCACTAATGAGATATTTGTCGTTCTTTTTAAAATACTCCCAGCGATCTGGCTTCCACTGCTGTATGCCGCAGTGAGTTCCACACATCCACGACCCTCTGGCTAAAGAAGTTCTTCCTGATCTCTTTTATACGGATAACCTCTCATTTTCAGACTATGAATAGTATTCTGCCTGTTTAATATTTCCACTGGTAGACGAGGCTTGTATTATACGTTATCTTTTCCAATGGAATACAAGACCTCCTTTCTGAATGCCACCATTGAATACTCATCATTTTCTAGCCCCAGCTAAAGCCAATCTCAAAGAGCAATTTGAGACTCATCTAATTTTAATTCTAAACTCAATTTCTTCATATAACCCAATAACAATACCTTAGGATCAAGTGAAAGTTTAAATTTTAATAAGTTCCTTGATTCTAACCCAGAAAGGTTTCACGTAATCAAGTCGAGTGCAAGAAAGAGCCAACTTGCTCATGGCACCTAAAGCACCGATTTACGTGAAACTCCACGAGTTCCACCTACCTACTTCCCTTTCCCATAACCCTCCCACCCCCTCGCATTCATGTACTCATATAACCTCATCTTAAATGACAGAATTGACCCTGGCGCAACTTCTTCCAGTAGATCATTCCACTCAGCCACCACTCTGAGTGAAGCATCCTCTTGTATTACTTCTCAAGTTTTGCCCCTTAACTTATGACCCCTTGTTCCAATCTCTGCTCCCCTTAGGGGAAAGAGCCTATTCACAGCTACTCTATCTATTCCCTTGATAATTTTAAATACCTCTATCAAATCCCCGCTCAACCCTCTCTGCTCCACTGAATGAAGTTCCAGTCTACTCAATCTTTCTACGTATTCAAAATACTGCAATCCAGGCAACATTTTCGTCAAACTTCTTTGCACTCTCTCTACCTTATTGATATCCTTCCTATAATTTGGAGACCAGAATGGCATACAATACTCCAAAGTTGGCCTCACCAACACTCTGAACATCACCTCCCCAGATCCTATATTCCATGCTATGATTTATAAAGGCCAGCGTACCCAAAGCCTTCTATCTCCATTGGAATCCACCTTCAAATTTAAAACGAATTTGGTAGGGGGAAGTGAACTGGACTGATAGGGAAGCAGATAGGAGAGTGAATATTGGAGTGGTTCTGTTAGACGGTGAAACAGTAAGGAAAAAGGGAACTAAAAGTGATAGGAGAGTAGGGGCAAGTGCATCGAGAACAAAGATGGAGGGAGAAAGGAGATATGGTATCAAGGTATTGTGTATGAATGCACTGAGTGTAAGGAATAAAAGGGATGAGCTTGAGGCGCGAATGGCAATGGGAGGTTATGACGTTGTCGGAGTTACGGAGACATGGCTGCGGGAAAGGCGGGATTGGGAAATCAATGTTCCCGGGTACACGTCCTTGTAATGGAGGGTTAAAACCATGTGCTCAGATGCTTCCTTGCTTATGTGAAACTGACAACACTGGGGCCACACTCAGGTCACCTTACTTTCAGAATTAGCAGATGTAATTAAACTCAGCCATGGGGATTTATCTGAAGATACACTTTGAAATGGAATTCCACCGTGAGGCCCAGGGAAAGCAGTTGTCAAATACGACACTCTGAAATTGACGTTTTGGTCACAACCTGTCTTGCTCAAGAAGTTGTAATGAGTCCTTGTATCTACGAGATAAACCAGGAAATCATAGCATCCTGGTTCCATAATAATCAATCTTCTAAATTGTAGAATAGTATGCTCAGCTTTGATTTTGACTGACAAATGTTAGAGGGAGTGGGTGCATGATTAATTGTTCTTTCCGAAATACAGGATGGCACGGTATTGCTAAAGCCTTAAAAGTTTCAATAAGTCTTTGTATCTACGAGATAAACCAGGATATCATAGCATCCTTCTCCATAATAATTCATCTTCTAACTTGTAGAATAGTATGCTCAGCTTTGATTTTGAATGACAAATGTTAGAGGGAGTGGGTGCATGATTAATTGTTTTTGGGGTATAAAAGTCTGTGGTCCTGCTGCTGAAGTTTAGACTCTCCGAGGGATGGGAACATCCTTTGTCAAGAAGGAAGAACAGCTAGAGTCCGAGCAACGTCCCGGTCGGGGGAGGTGAAGGAGCTGCTACCGGCGCCCCGGCAGCCTACTACAAGTGTGCCGTCATTGCCTCGCTTCGGCAGTTGGGACCAGTCCAGGCGTTGTTAAGTATGATTAGGCAGGCTTGCATATTGTAGTTTGAAACCTGCTTTATATTTGGAATAAACATTTGTGTAGACTGAACTGCTCTCGGTGTGTGTTTCTATTTTCTTTCGGTAGCTCAAACACTGTGACCAATCTAAAACGAACAAAGTGAAAGGTACAAGTTTACCCAAGATAGTCCTACAGAAAAGACAGAAAGTTAGGAAGAGGAGGTGGGGTAGCTCTGTTGGTAAGAAATGAAATTCAGGCGTTTGAAAGGAAAGACATTGAAACAGGTGGGTAGAGTCTGTTTGGATAGAATTAAGAAATTGTAAAGGCATGAGACCATAATGGGGGTGATTTACAGGCCTCCGAAAATTGACTCAGATATCGGTAGAAGTATAAATCAGGAATTAAGAGTGGCATGTCAAAGTGGTAGCAATACAGTAGTTATGGGGGACTTCAACATGAAGGTGGACTGGGATAATCAGATGGGGGCAGGAACACAAGAGTGAGTTTATTGAATGTCTAGGAGATACTTTCTTGGAGCAGCTAGTGGAGGAACATACCATGAGGAAGTCGATTCAGGACTTGGTACATGGCAGCAACGCAGAGTTAATAAGTGACCTCGATGTAGGAGAGCCATTAGGGAATAGTGAGCATGGTATGGTTACTTTTGAGCTGCAATTAGAAAGGGAAAAAGAAAGGAAGTCGGAAGCATCTGTACTGCAGTTAAATAAAGGGGATTATGCAGCTATGAGGGAGGATCTAGCCAAAATAAAATGGAAAGATACACTAGCTGGGAGGACAACTCGGGAAAAATGGCAGGTGCTTTTGGACATTTTCCACAGGATTCAGGACAAATTTATTCCAAAGTGGAGGAAATGCCCTAGGAGATGCAAATGACAGCCGTGACTAACTAATGAAATCAAGTGCAATATCAAATCCAAAGGGAGTAAGTATAAGATAGCGAAGTGGAGTTGGAAGCTAGAGGATTGGGAAACCTTCAAAGAGCATCAGAGGGTAACTAAGAAAGTCATAAGAGAGGGGAAAATGAAGTATGAGAAGAAATTAGCAAATAATATCATGGAGGATAGCAAAAGCTTTTTTAAATATGTGAAGAGGAAGAAATTGGTTCGGTCTAAAATTGGTCCATTAAGAATGGAAAAGGCTGGAATTATTACCGGAAACAAGGAGATGGCTGAGGAATTTAACAAATACTTTGCATCGGTCTTCACCAAGGAGGATATAGGTTATGGTCAGTTAGGGGGTAGTGGTCATGCGGTATCAAGAGACTTTTGGAACTTTCCTGGGGAAGTAGGGGATCTAATGGATATCCGGATCTAGAAGCAGGAAGTTGTGAGTAAATTGTTGGGACTGAGGGCTGATAAAACCCCAGGGCCTGATGGGCTGCATCCCAGGGTGCTTAATGAAGTTGCTATGGAAATTGTGGAGGCACTGGTCGACATTTTCCAAAGTTCCATAGATTCGGGGGAGGTCCCTGAGGATTGGAGAATGGCTGATGTGGTGCCGATTTTTAAGAAGGGAGGGAGGGAGAAAACGGGAAATTATAGACCGGTCAGCCTGACGTCAGTGGTGGGGAAGATATTGGAATCTATCATAAAAGGAGTAATAGCAGAACACTTAGGCAGAAATAATAGTATAAGGGCTCGTCAGCATGGATTCCTTACGGGTAAGTGATGCTTGACTAACCTTCTAGAATTTTTCGAGGATGTGACAAAGAGGGTGGACTTGGGAGAGCCAGTGGATGTGGTGTATTTGGACTTCCAGAAGGCCTTTGATAAGGTACCACACGGGAGACTAGTGGGCAAGATCAGGGAGCATGGTATTGGAGGTAAGGTGCTGACATGGATAGGAAATTGGTAAAGAAATAGGAAACAAAGGGTTGGAGTAAGCCGGTCCTTTTCAGGATGGCAGGATGTGACGAGTGGAGTGCCGCAGGGATCGGTATTGGGTCCTCAGTTGTTTGTAATTTATGTAAATGATTTGGATGAGGGGATTATTAATAACATGACAAAATTTGCAGATGACACTAAACTGGGTGGCGGTGTGGGGTGTGAGGAGGATGTCAGGAAAATGCAGAGGGACTTGGACAGGTTGGGGGTGTGGGCTGCTGAATGGAAGATGACGTTCAATGTGAGCAAATGTGAGGTTATCCATTTCGGGGGCAATAATAGGAAAGCTGAGTATTATTTAAATGGAGACAAGCTTGGGAGTGGGGAGGAGCAAATGGATCTGGGTGTACTTGTTCACCGGTCACTGAAGGCTAACATGCAGGTTCAGAAAGCTGTGAAGAAGGCAAATGGCATGTTGGCTTTCATAAAGAGGGGATTGGAGTATAGGAACAGAGACGCCCTTCTGCAGTTGTACAGGGCCATGGTGAGACCCCACCTGGAGTAATGCGTCCAGTACTGGTCTCCAGTTTTGAGGAAGGACATACTAGCTATAGAGGGTATGCAGCGCAGATTTACAAGGTTAGTTCCAGGGATGGCGGGGTTGACATATGCTGAAAGGATAGAGAAACTGGACTTGTATCCGATGGAGTTTAGAAGGATTGAGGTGTACAAAATTATCAGGAGGATGGACAGGGTGAAGTCAGATTACTTGTTCCCAGTGATGGGGGAGACGAGGACTAGAGGGCATAGTTTAAGAATACAGGGTAGGCCCTTTAGGACGGAGATGAGAAAACATTTTTTTACCCAGAGAAGTGTGAATCTGTGGAATGCTCTGCCACAGAGGGTGGTAGAGGCAGATTCGCTGATTATGTTCAAAAGAGATTAGATAAGACTCTAGTGGGCAAAGGAGTTAAGGGTTATGGGGATAAGGCTGGAAAGGAGTACTGATAGTAGTGATCAGCCATGATCTGTAAAATGGTGGTGCTGGCTCGACAGGCCAAAGGGCCTACTCCTGCTCCTATTGTCTATTGAACCATTCCTCCAAGATCCCTCTGTTCCTCAATGCCCTCCCCTTCACTGCATACGTCTTGGTTATTCTTACCAAAATAAAGTACCTCACACTTACCTACATTAAACTCCATCTGCCATCTTTCCAAACAGTCCAAATCCTTTTGTAGTCCATGAAAACCCTCCTCACTCTCCACAACTTGAAAATAAGCAAAATGTATTACGTTATGTTAAGCTTTTTTTTGAAAATTTTAATAAAATTTAATAGAATATTTCAGGCCAATGGGACGCCAGGCATCATTAATCTTTCCATGTACGGCGTGGTCGTGCGTGAAAGTGTGGCCATTTTGGCCAAAAAAGCGCAGTAAAACGAACCGCGATCACAGGAGTGGCCTCCACAGTCGACCCGCAGCAATATCTTTGAGATAATTTCATGGAAACAAACGACAACTTAAGCAAATATTACGTGTGTGTCTGTGTGTGTCTCTGTGTGTGTCTGTGTGTGTGTATCTGTCTCTCTGTGTCTGTGTGTGTGTGTCTGTCTGTCTGGGTATGTGTGTGTCGCTCTCTCTCGGTGTCTCTAATATATGCTTATTCATTACCCACCATTATCCATCCCTACTGGTGGTGCGGGCTTTGTTCCCCAAGGCGTCCGTATTGGCTGCCCATAGACCATCTCTGCCCCAACGCATTCCTCGGTGTCACCTGCATTAAAATCAAGATGGCATCAGCACCTTTTTGGACACTTTTAGCTGTGTTTCCTCAGTTCTTCTGGCCAGTTTTGTGTTTCGTTCACACATTCCTGCTTCCTGGGGTTGACGGCACTCGTGGAAGATCGCCAGTTCCTGAAACAATTCTTCATTCATCTTATTTGTAACATTTTTACATTTAATTTAACATATGCATTAAAAAACTTAAATTTCTTATTTGAAAATAAGATAAAATTAATGCATAGTGATTTCAAAAGTAACCCCTCCCACAGCTACCCAATAGAAAACAATAAAGAGAGAAAACATCTAGATAGTATTTATAAAAATTGACCAAAACTCTCAAATAAAATCTTGGTTTTCTTGGTTTTAGGAGTCAGAAAGTTCGTGTTGGGTGGTTAAAACTTAATTCCGACAATTGGTAAATACACATCCCAAATCTTCAAAAGAGAAATTCAAATTTGTTCCGTGAATTCGATGTAATTATTTCAAGTGGGAATCAACGGCCTATTTCAGTGTGGCCATCGACCCATTCCAAAATACGCATCGGACTTCCAAGTTACTGCCACACATTTTAACCCTATAACAATTACAGCACAGAAACAGGTCACTTGGCCCTTCTTGTCTGCACTGAACTAAATACTCTCCTCTCGTACCACCTCTCTGCATTCCCCTCCCCTCCAATTTTCCCTGAAATGACAAAATGGACCCTGCCGCCACTATTTCTCCCGGAAGCTCACTCCACTCAGCCACCACTCTGAGTAAAGAAGTTCCCCCTCATGTTACTTCCAAACTTTTACCTCCTGTTTCAATCTCTGCTCCCGCAATGAAAAAAGTCTATACACATCAACTCGTTCTATCCTCCTAGTAATTTTAAAGACCTCGATCAAATCCCCTCTCAACCATCTACAATCCAAAGAATAAAGACTTCATTTGCTCAATCTTTCTTTGTAATCTAGTTGCTGATATCCAGGTAACATTGACGTAAATCTTCTCTGCACCCTCTCGACTTTGTTGATAGCTTTCCTCTCATTTGGTGACCAGAAGTGTGCACAGTATCTCAACAGGGCCTCACCAATATCTTGTCTAGTCTCAACCTCACTGCCCAACTCCCGTATTCTATGCTATGGTTGATCAAGGCCAGCTATTTGAACAGATTCTTTTCGAGGTACTCTCTGATTACCCTCCAATAATTAACCTATCACTGTCAGGCTCACCTGGTTGGCTTTTGAAGCCGTTTTTCAACAAAGGAACATTAGATTACATCCATTCCTCTGGCACCTCACCCGTGGATAAACAGGTTTTAAATATTTCTGTCAGAGCCCTTGCAATTTCTACTCTTCTTTCCCTCAAGGCCAAGGGAATATCATGTCAGACCTCCATCCACCAACAGACAAAAATCAGCCATCACAAGGTGAAGGCAGGACAGTAGTCCCACCTCTCCAGCACGAGTCACCCCAGGATCAAGTCAGCACTGACTGCAAGAAGTTTCTACATCCTCTCGGTGTCTGTGTGGATTTCCTCCCACACTCCACAGCTCAAGGGGGCCGTAAGTTCATTGGCGATTTGGGAAGCTCAAAACCATGGGGTGGAAGTGCACATTCTGGTCCTGGGGGCATCAATTCAATTGAACAGCACAGATGAACCTTTGGGCACGACCTGATCTTTTTCTGGTTTCAAACTCATTATTTTTGAAAATTGTATGTGCACCTCTAATGCAACACGACTGCTGCAAAACAGGCTTCTTGATGCATATCCATGACAAGAACTCGGGAGAATCTGATTTGGTTACTAGACTTTTGAACAGAACAGTGTCTGGACATTTTATCCCTAAACTGAAACTTTATAGACATACAGAACAAAAAGAGGGCAAAACAAGCTTGTGTCTCACCAATACCACAATTCACGGACACTTTTTAAGTTCTCAAGGGTGGCAGGAAACACAAAGAACAGACAAACTCCTTCCACACTGTCACTTTGAGAGCTTTGGACTCACCATGCTATAAATATTGCCAAGCCATCACTCTCTCTCCAAATCAATGACCAAAAGTACTGGCTGAGCGATAGATTTGAGACATTTTACCCGCTATGTAGCAATCAGGCACAAGGAAAAGTGCTGCTTCCATTGTAAAATATTTAGGAATCTCAGACCACAAACAACCTTCACCCCAAAAAACAAGCAATTCTCCACAATAAAACTAGGTTTCCTTCCTGTCTGCAAGCATCTGCTCTCTTGAGTCTGAATAGCACAACTGGGGAAACCGTTTCAAACCCATGACCTGAAACAGCATATTCTCTTCCCCTAATTGGAGCTGTCTTGAATTGGCCACCACTGCCCGAGCAAGAATGAACTGGGAGATATCACACTTGCTCCTTCACAGGTGAGACCTCCCTGTTCATTGGAGCTCCATATTATCCATCTTGCTCTATTTTGTTAACCTTAATCAAGTCTCCTCTCATTCTCCAACACTCCCATGAAAAATAAAAATCATGTATCCTGTAGTTCGCGAGTCCGGACACCAGGTGGTGGTATTATACCTCTCTCTCTCTCTCTCTCTCCCTAGCTTCATGCATGCAGTACTCGGTGTGAACAGGCGGTGGCAGCACTTTACAGCCCTTGCAATCTGCAGCTTGGACAGGAGATGGTTGGTTTGTACCTCGTGGGCTCTTGCACCAAGATTGAAGATTTGGAGATTTCCCATTGATTGGCAGAGAACATACACGACATCACATCCAACCCTGAGATTCCCTTTTTCCTGTGGACACGACCGAATTCCCACGAATGGATTGGGAAATCAATGTTCCCGGGTACACGTCCTATAGAAAAGACAGAAAGTTGGGAAGGGGGGGTGGGGTAGCTCTGTTGGTAAGAAATGAAATTCAGGCGTTTGAAAGGAAAGACATTGAAACACGTGGGTAGAGTCTGTTTGGATAGAATTAAGAAATTGTAAAGGCATGAGGACCATAATGGGGGTCATTTACAGGCCTCCGAAAAGTAGCTCAGATATCGGTGGCAGTATAAATCAGGAATTAAGGGTGGCATGTCAAAGTGGTAGCAATACGGTAGTTATGGGGGACTTCAACATGAAGGTGGACTGGGATAATCAGACGGGGGCAGGAACACAAGAGAGTGAGTTTATTGAATGTCTACGAGATACTTTCTTGGAGCAGCTAGTGGAGGAACATACCAGGGGGAAGTCGATTCTGGACTTGGTGCTGTGCAGCGACGCAGAGTTAATAAGTGACCTCGATGTAGGGGTGCCATAGGGAATAGTGACCATGGTATGGTTACTTTTGAGCTGCAATTAGAAAGGGAAAAGGAAAGGAAGTCGGAAGCATCTGTACTGCAGTTAAATAAAGGGGATTATGCAGCTATGAGGGAGGAGCTAGCCAAAATAAAATGGAAAGATACACTAGCTGGGAGGACAACTGGGGAAAATGGCAGGTATTTTTGGACATTTTCCACAGGATTCAGGACAAATTTATTCCAAAGTGGAGGAAAGGCTCTAGGTGATGCAAATGGCAGTCGTGGCTAACTAATGAAATCAAGTGCAATATCAAATCCAAAGGGAGTAAGTATAAGATAGAGAAGTGGAGTTGGAAGCTAGAGGATTGGGAAACCTTCAAAGAGCATCAGAGGGTAACTAAGAAAGTCATAAGAGAGGGGAAAATGAAGTATGAGAGGAAATTAGCAAATAATATAATGGAGGATAGCAAAAGCTTTTTTAAATATGTGAAGAGGAAGAAATTGGTTCGGTCTAAAATTGGTCCATTAAGAATGGAAAAGGATGGAATTATTACCGGAAACAAGGAGATGGCTGAGGAATTTAACAAATACTTTGCATCGGTCTTCACCAAGGAGGATATAGGTTATGGTCAGTTAGGGGGTAGTGGTCATGCGGTATCAAGAGACTTGGGGAACTTTCCTGGGGAAGTAGGGGATCTAATGGATATCCGGATCTAGAAGCAGGAGGTTGTGAGAAAATTGTTGGGACTGAGGGCTGATAAAACCCCAGGGCCTGATGGGCTGCATCCCAGGGTGCTTAAACAAGTTGCTATGGAAATTGTGGAGGCACTGGTCGACATTTTCCAAAGTTCCATAGATTCGGGGGAGGTCCCTGAGGATTGGAGAGTGGCTGATGTGGTGCCGATTTTTAAGAAGGGAGGGAGGGAGAAAACGGGAAATTATAGACCGGTCAGCCTGATGTCAGTGGTGGGGAAGATACTGGAATCTATCATAAAAGGAGTAATAGCAGAACACTTAGGCAGAAATAATAGTATAAGGGCTAGTCAGCATGGATTCCTTAAGGGTAAGTCATGCTTGACTAACCTTCTGGAATTTTTCGAGGATGGGACAAAGAGGGTGGACTTGGGAGGGCCAGTGGATGTGGTGTATTTGGACTTCCAGAAGGCCTTTGATAAGCTACAGCACGGGAGACTAGTGGGTAAGATCAGGGAGCATGGTATTGGAGGTAAGGTGCTGACATGGATAGGAAATTGGTTAAGAAATAGGAAACAAAGGGTTGGAGTAAGCGGGTATTTTTCAGGATGGCAGGATGTGACGAGTGGATTGTCGTAGGAATCGGTATTGGGGCCTCAGTTGTTTGTAATTTATGTAAATGATTTGGATGAGGGGATTATTAATAACATGAGCAAATTTGCAGATGACACTAAACGGGGTGGTGGTGTGGGGTGTGAGGAGGATGTCAGGAAAATGCAGAGGGACTTGGACAGGTTGGGGGTGTGGGCTGCTGAATGGAAGATGACGTTCAATGTGAGCAAATGTGAGGTTATCCATTTCGGGGGCAATAATAGGAAAGCTGAGTATTATTTAAATGGAGACAAGCTAGGGAGTGGGGAGGAGCAAATGGATCTGGGTGTACTTGTTCACCGGTCACTGAAGGCTAACATGCAGGTTCAGAAAGCTGTGAAATGGGCAAATGGCATGTTGGCTTTCATAAAGAGGGGATTGGAGTATAGGAACAGAGACGCCCTTCTGCAGTTGTACAGGGCCCTGGTGAGACCCCACCTGGAGTATTGCACCCAGTACAGGTCTCCAATTTTGTGGAAGGACATACTAGCTATAGAGGATGTGCAGCGCAGATTTACAAGGTTAGTTCCAGCGATGGCGGGGTTGACATATGCTGAAAGGCTAGAAAAACTAGACTTGTATCCGCTGGAGTTTAGAAGGATGAGGGGGGACATGATTGAGGTATACAAAATTATCAGGGGGATGGACAGGGTGAAGTCGGATTACTTGTTCCCAGTGATGGGGGAGACGAGGACTAGAGGGCATAGTTTAAGAATACAGGGTAGGCCCTTTAGGACGGAGATGAGAAAACATTGTTTTACTCAGAGAAGTGTGAATCTGTGGAATGCTCTGCCACAGAGGGTGGTAGAGGCAGATTCGCTGATTATGTTCAAAAGAGAGTTAGATAAGACTCTTGTGGGCAAAGGAGTTCAGGGTTATGGGGATAAGGCTGGAAAGGGGTACTGATAGTAGTGATCAGCCATGATCTGTGAAATGGCGGTCACTGAAGGCTCGACAGGCAGAAGGGCCTACTCCTGCTCCTATTGTCTATTGAACCATTCTTCCAAGATCCCTCTGTTCCTCAATGCCCTCCCCTTCACTGCATACGTCTTGGTTATTCTTACCAAAATAAAGCCCCTCACACTTACCTACATTAAACTCCATCTGCCATCTTTCCAAACAGTCCAAATCCTTTTGTACTCCATGAAAACCCTCCTCACTCTCCACAACTCTTGAAAATAAGCCAAATGTATTACGTTATGTTAAGCTTCTCTTTGAAAATTTTAATTTCACATGCATTAAATGCGTACGTAAATTTCTCATTCAAAGATAATGAAAAATTAATACATGGTATTTTTTTTAATTCCCCCTGCCCAACAACCCAATAGAAAAGATAGATAACATCTGGAAAGTATTTATAAAAAAATTACTAAAAAACTATCAAATAAAATCTAACAAATTTTCTTGATTTTTGGAGTCAGAAGGTTCAGGTTGGGCGATTACAACTTAATTCCTACAGTTTATAAATAGGATTCCCAAATCTTTCCAAAAATTTCAAATTTGTTACAGAAATTACATGTAATTATTTCAAGTGTCAAGGGACTTGGGGGGTTCTCGTTCAGGAAAACATAGTGAGTGGGTAACCACCAGGTTGGATCGGCAGGAAAAGAAAGCAAATTCTATGTTGGCCTTTGTTTCTAGGGTAGGGAGGTGTTGATGGGGCATGGGAGAGACCTCATTTGGAGAACTGCGAAGTTTATCTTAAAAAGGATGTGCTGATGTTGGAGAGAGAGCAGAGATTTACCAGGATGATATATCTCCACTCTTCATTGGAGTATAGAAGAAGGAGAGGAGATTTCAGAAACCTTTCCAATGCTGAAAGGATTGGACAGTAGATGTGAATAATGTTTCCCTTGGATAAAAAGACATTGTCTTAGAATTGGAAGGTACCTATTTAAAGCAGATGAGAAATTTATTTCACCAGAAGGTCATGGAATTTGTTGCTGGATTGTTGAGAGAGTTTAAGTGGTGGGGGGGGGGGGGGGCGGAATTAATAGATGTTTAATGAGTCAGGGTATCAAGGGATCAGGGGAAAAAGCCATAACTTGGAATGAGAGGCGAGAACTGTTTAGATCAGGGGATAGCAGACACAGTGGGCTGAATGGCCAACTTCTGTTCCTTGTGATTTGACACCATTTTAACTAATGTACCTTTGAGAATTTTAACATCCATCCATATGTCCTCTGTATTTTGGATGTGAAACAACGGCTGTGCAGGAGAAGCCAGTGAGTTGGTGAGACCAATTGCTCTTCAGACTGGAGGCCTGTGATGAGAGATGTGCCTCAGGGATAGGTGCTGGAACAATAATGTGGTGAATTGGATTAGCAAGTTGGCAGGTGACACCAAGAACGGAGGAGTTGTGGACAGCCAGAAAATCTTGCAGAAGGTTCTGGACCAGCTGGAGAAAGGGCAGATGGAATTTAATGCAGACAAGTGTGAGGTGTCACATTTTGAAGGGCAAACCAAGAAAAGATAGACACGGTGAACGGTCGGGCACTGAGGAGTGAGGTTGAACAGAGGGACATGGTAAACGGGTGAAATTCCATGCAAGTGCTGTCACAGATGGATTTGGGCGGGAATTGAAGATACCCAAGTTAACTAAAATTGAAAATTGTAAATGGGGCAAAAAAAGGGATCTATTTCAGAAATGTTTGTGACAACAGAAAATGGCTAAACCAACGTTAGATTAAATGGGAGATTCTTCTTTAGAATTAACCCAAGAAGAACGGACTACTTACTATGTGTGAAGATGGTGGATTAAATTGATGAATGTGCGATATAATTGGGTGAATTATAATTTTTTTTTTTTTACATCAGTTGTATTTAACTCCAGGAAAAAAAAGATAAGGATTTAGTAATTCAGACTAATGTTTTCATTGTGGGATTCAAATTAATACTTTTTTTTGTCTGTCTGGTTGTGTGATAAAGTTAAGCCTTTGAGGATTTATTTGAAACTACTTTAAAGAAACTCTTTTTATGTTCGATCCACTGCTTTTTCTAATGCGGTATATTACAACTTGAACAACGGGATTAAGAATGGATAAACCTCAAATTGAGTTTATTCAGTTAGTATTAGCAGTGGCCAGTAAATGCATTGTGATGACGTGGAAAATTAGGTTTGGTGTTTTCATTCTGCCGCAACGAATTGATATGATTTTTCTCTCCCTCAGTCAAGGGAGTTTGGGGGGGAGGGTAATTATGGGTTGGGGGGATGGAATATAGTTTTTTTTGGGAGGTTGGTTTATTTTGTTTACTATGTATTTTATATGTTCATAAATAAAGTTTAAAAAAAGATACACAACCAGTGTTTCAGGCTTGAGCCTTTTAACAGGGCTACGAATATCTGCACTCTATAAAGGTTCACTGCTTGATCAGATGAGCTTCTCCAGCATTTGAGTCCTTACAGAATTTGGTTGAGTTACTATATGTGGACATCAGGTCATTTTTTCACCCTTAAACTGTCCATCCACACAGACAGGAACTTCTTTTTCACACAACTACCCCCATTTGGTGAAGTGTGTGGAATATTAGCTGTAGAATATCTTGTTCTGGGAATTATGATGAAGAAACCATCACACAGACTTTGCCAGAAAGCTGGGAAAGAGAGTTAAAAAGCACATTCCAGACAGGGATCAATTCTCACCTCCTCTACTGAGCCATACATATCCAAATGCCTGCCTGATCTGCAAAACAATGGTGCAAATTGTTAGACCTGATCCAAAGGCTGCAATAAGCCCCCAGCACCACTCAGACCCTGAATGGCATTGTTTCTGCTTTGAAGTGAAGAATTTAAGACTGCTATGAAATTCAGACATTTGGGTAAATTGGAAACCAGAAATCAGGCAGGCAGAGAATGATTACTAACGAGAACTGTGAGCAACTCTTCCAGACTCCTGTTGATTTTTTTGTGTTCCCTCACCCTAACTGGTACATGAGATTAGATGACCAACAAGAAGTCCTTTCCTTGTCTTTAGGAAGAGGATATGCAAAATGTAAAATACAGTGGCAGATAGAACAGTAACAGGTCATAACAAGCCCTGACCATCTGAAACAGGTCATGGGAATATAAATTTATTCAGTAATGTAGAAATGACTGCAAAAGCTGAGAAATTAGGAATTCATAAACTGAGGCAAAGATGGGATGGAAATTTGAACATAGAAAATGGACTGATCGTTATAAATGAGATAGACTGGTTCAATACAATTTTATTCACCAGACACCTCAAAAGAAAATACATGGAATCGGATTTGTTTCAAATGTTAACAAGTCATTTGTACTTTTCTGCATTTGACTTGGCAATGTCCTAAAGTTGGGCAGCTTGGTTGAAATAAGTATTTTTTTTAAAATTCCCACAGGATCCATGAGAAAGAGATGTTAAGGAATTAAATTTAAATTAAAACTGAATATTTACCAGGTTTAAATTGCTGCAAATTGTACAGCTAGAAAGTGCGTGGCCATATCTTGCAAACTGGCTGAGGTTCGGAACTGTTCACCACAGGAAAATAATGTATCGTTCACGAGATGAACATTCTATCTTTGGAGCCCACATTTCCTAAAGGTGGGTTGAAGTGAAGTTTTGAAATATTCACAATATTATGGTTAAATAAAACATCTGTTGAAGATCTCTGGTCCCTCATATGGGATGTGGAGAGGGTGGGTCTGGGTAGATCTCAATTTGTATTAATCAACCACATGTATCGGGATTTGAATTATATTCTTGTAAAATTAACAAGAATATAACTAACTCTTAAAAATTAATTAAAAAAAAAACCCTGACCCACACAAATGCCCCTGTTCACCTTGCCATTTTGTAAAAGGTGATGGGGGGAAAATCCTGACACAAGGGACAGATTTGAACCTGGGTCACTGTCATTTTCTGTTAAACATGCCAAGGTCAAAATTCGACTGACTGTCCTGCAATATTACACACACGTAAGGTAAGATGGTTACATCAGCAAAAATTAAATGAAATGCTTCTTACAGTCAAGAGCAAAAGAATTCCCTGCAGCCTCCAACACAGCCCTTGCCCACAAATAACACCCCCCGCCCCCCTCCCCACCCCAATACTGGGATCAAACCATCAGCAGCCTACACTTTGTTGGAATCTAGGGGTTAAAACATTATTAAAGAAACGATTAATTAATAAGTTGATATGTACTGCATGGTTCAGGGAAAAAGAGGAATGTGATTAAGTGGCAATCACAGCATGGAGCGAAGTTGGCTGAGCAAAATTGTCTGCTCCCAAATACAGGGAGAGGAAATTCATAAAACGATTTAGGAGGAAAGCTCCAACTGAAGGAGGTGGTGAGTAGCACAGGAGACACAGGCCAGACCAGAACAAAGAATGGCCTGCAAGAAACCAAGGGAATGGAAAACCAGTCTAGGAGGAAGATTAAGGCATGAGGAGGTGTTAAAGAGAACAGCAGAAATTGGCCAGACAGGAACAGAAAGGTGATTAGAAATATCTGGTGATGAATTAATTTCTGATCAAAACAACAGGATAGTCTGGCCTGGAGGATTAAGATGGGAGCGCTACACCCCAGATATCTGCAAAACAGGAGATGACTTGTGATAACCCTTATGCAAAAAGATCTAGCAAAGGAAGCCAACTTTTGTTCTGTATGATAAGGTTGATCGATATAAACTGAGCCAACTGGACAATAGGGGTCAGTCTTGGGGAATAGCTCACTGTGCAGGTGACCTATGAACTAACGACTGACCCAGAGCTCTGTTAAGTTTTATTCTTGTGCTGTGTAATAAATTGACTGTTGAACCGAATACCTTCTCCTATCACTTCATTCAAAGAACACGCTGGACTCAGACCACATACAGACTAAATTAAGAGTAAGGGAAAGCCAGAGTCCGACAACTTCAGAGCCAAACCTCAGGCACAAACATCCCAAAACCATCATCCCAAGACAAGAGCTAAAGTTGCAGGCACCGTAAACCACACACATTAAAGCAACACATTTCTCTGGCTCAATACCCACGAACCACATGGAACACCAGTTTGCAAACTACCCACAAACACCGGATTCCTTTCACCCCAACAACTCAAAGAACCACCCCAGAAAAAGCAGCCACAGTAAAACCAGGCTTCCTACCTTCCACTGATGGCAGCATCACCTCATCTCTGCCTGAAACCTGCAAGTGACTAGAGTGGGGAAACTCTCCTGTTTTAAACCCTGAGCTGGAATCAGGAGGACAATTAATTCAGGTGTGAAATATCTCAGTAAATTGTGGCTGGCCCTTTAAACAAGGCCCATCTCCGCCCTTCAAGAGAGCTGCAATTAAGGGAATAGCACCTTTTTAATTTGGAGTGGGAGTTAAAACAGTTTTCTCACCTGTGGCATTGAGATGTTTGAGGAGATGATACCTCTAGATAGGGGAGTGTTAGAGCTTTATGAGAGATTTGTTTGTTTGTGGGGCTTGTCTTTTGAATTTTGGTTTGGAAGCCTTTTGTGGTCTATGACAGCTGAAAACTAAGCAAACTAGGGTTTTCTTTGATCCTGATGGTTGTGCAGCAGTTCAAACTTCTCAAATGCAGAATTTGAGCTGTTTGCTCTCCCAGTGCCCTAGAGCATTGGTTTGGGAATATTTATGCCACAGGTGGTGTTATGGTCCTGTTAAGTCAATGACTCTGGATCAAATCTGGCCCCGTCTGTAAGGGGTTTGTGTGTTCACCCACTCTTCAGTGGAGGTGGCAGGTTAACAGGGGTTTGTGGGGGGGAAAATCGCAGGTGAATGAGGGGGAATGCACAGAGCTGGTGGGGTGAATAGGAGTGTGAGGCAGTTGTTGGCGAAGGAGAGTGTGTTGCAGGGATGTGTAGCTGAGGACTCACCATCCAATCTCAGACCAGAGTGAAACAGGATTCTTATCGTGCTCACAAATTCCTTCGTCACTCCTCAAACGATGATCAGTATTCTGACTCAAGCGTTTTCTGGCCTTGTGACGACAAGCGGGCCTAACGTTCCAATGGCAAATGAGGCAGGGAGGATGTTTCCTGTAATAGAGGTAGTAAAAGTTCCATTAGAGAGGAATACGTTGCCTTTAACTGATAACATGCGGTGGGGTCTCGGTACATTTGGTGATGTCTGGGATCTCTCTATCAATATAAAAAATGAAAATCAAGGCTGGGTCTCTCTGTGGGGGGGGGGGGGGGGGTATCTAATATTTGCTTATGTCATAATCTAATTCATCCCAACTGGCAGTGCGGGCTTTGTTCCCCAAGGCATCCGTATTGGCTGTCCATGGACCATCTCTGTCCCAATGCAGTCCTCAGTGTCTCTTGCATTTAAATCAATGATGGCATCAGCACCTTTTGGCCAATTTTAGCTGTGTTTACTCAGTCAATCTGGCCAGTTTAGTTTTTCATTCAGTACTGGTGTCTGGGGTTAATGGGAGTAGTGGATGATTGATAATTCCTGAAATAATTCTTCATTCATCTTATTTTTTTTAAATTATTTAATTTCACATATGCATTAAAAACTAATTTTTTATTTGAAATAACATCAAATGAATGCATAGTGATTAAAAAAAATTAACCCCTTGTCTTGGGATGATGGTTTTGGGATGTTTGTGCCTGAGGTTTGTCTCTGAAGTGGACGCTGCTGATGGGTTGATCCCAGAATGGGGGGGTGGGGGGTGTTTGTGGGCAAGGGCTGGATTGGAGGTATTCTCTTGCTCTTGACTGCAAGAACCATTTCATTTAATTTTTCCTGATGTAAAGAAAAAAAGAAAAAAACATCTGGATAGTATTTTTAAAAATTTACCAAACCTTTCAAATAAAATCTAACATCTTAAATTTCTTGATTTTAGGAGTCGGAAGGTTCATGTTGAGCTTCCAAGTTACTGCCACACATTTTACCCCAAGAACAATTACAGCACAGAAACAGGTCATTTGGCCCTTCTCGTCTGCTCTGAACTAAATACTCTCCTCCAGTACCACCTCTCTGCATTCCCCACCCCTCCAATTTTCTCTTAAATGACAAAATGGACCCTGCTTTCACTATTTCTCCCGGAAGCTCACTCCACTCAGCCACCATTGAGTCAAGAAGTTCCCCCTCACGTTACTTCAAAACTTTTGCCTCTTAACTCAAGACCTCTTGTTTCAATCTCTCCCACTTGCAATGGAATTGCCTATCCACATCAACTCTATCCATCCTTCTTGTAATTTTAAATACTCTACCAAATCCCCTCTCGGCTTTCGAGTTGACAGGAATGCACTCATGGATGGTTGGATGAATTCTCTTGGGGAACAGTTCATAGTGGCTCAAAAGTGCTTGATTAGATGCAAGGAGAGCTGCCACTGAATGTTGCATGTATTTGGTTCTGGGTTTCGAAGGTACCTCAGCTCTCTCTCTTTTGTACTCGGTCCAAAAGACATTGCTGATCTTATTTGGAATTAGACCAGTTTCAATGAAGCAATGCTGAAGATTTTTGCTGGGGGGGGGGGGGGGAATAAGCATTGCATTAAATTAAGCTGCGGCTGGTCATCCTTAAGTGTTGATCTGCAGTCCAAGTCTGGTGAGCTTTCTGGGATGGGCTAACGTTCCAGGCAACTCCTTCTTCACACAACAGGATTCAACATTTAATATGACGGGGGGTGGGGGAATAATCTTGGGTTAAGTTCCATTTGTGTTTTAGTTCATAAAGCCCATTGGATTTTGACTTCTATCGGGAGCACAGTGGGATATGAACAACATTTCTTGTTGTTTTCAGAGTATATCTTTCCCCTGGTTTATAATTCTTTGTGTGAATCATTTTTTTACTCCTGTCCAAGTTAGTAACAGGAAACACTGTGGGAGTGGGACGCTGTTTCATCGCTGGTAAAGTCCAACAACTGGTGAAACATTGACATGATTGAAGCTCTCTGGAAGGCAGGTTTCCAATTACTGCAGGTAACTTTCAGTTCAAGATCTTTCACCCCATCTTCCTCACTCGTGCACAGTGTCATGGCCGTCAATGACGGAGGGAGGAAAGTTGGTTTAAAAATGAGCAAATTGTTTACGTCAGAGCCAAGTCTGAAACCACCTTTTATTGAACCAAGCGAGATGCAGGACTAGTCACGGTGGCTGCTGGGAAGCACATGCAGATAGCCTTGCCCACAAGGAATCTTTTGAGTCCTCATTCTCAACATAGGGTGGCAGTGTCCTAGGGTCTCCTTCTTTCGCCTCGTCTTCCTTAATCATCTGAAGCCTGATTTCTTTCCCCTCTCATTCAGCCTGCATTATTTTCTGCATCCTCTCCCTGTTACTCCCTTGCTTTATGTTCCCTTCATTTTCTCCCTCATCATTAATTTTAGCAAAGATGACTGGCTTGGTTTAGTCTGTAACATGTTTGAGTTTCAAGTGGAACATTTAACGTGGGATCAGTGCTGTTTTGAAATATTAGCAGAATAGAGGGCGACACCAGTCACTAATGGATAGAAGAGAAAAAGATCCCCCTCTCTCTGGTAAGGTCGTGGGCAAGAGACCTAAGAGAGGAACAAGTCTGAATAAACATCTTTCCTGATTAACTGTGTCCGGTGCATTGATTGAGTGGTGCTGTTGCAGCAGACCCCACTCTTATCCATAATTGATTGGAAACTAATCTATGGTCACTGGACCCAAAATGTTCACATACACGTTTTACCTCTCTAACTATTACAGCATCGAAATAGGCCAACTTGGCCCTTCGAGTCCACGCCGAACACTTTGTCCTACCTCATCCCATTGACCTACACTCACCCCTTGACCCTCCATTCTTTTCCTGTCCAAATACATATCCCACTTCTCCTTAAGTGCTAATATTGAGCCTGCCTCCTCCACTTCATCTGCAAGTCCATTCCACACACCCACCACTCTGAGTGAAAGTCCCCCCTCACATTTCCTCTAAACTTCTGCCCCTTTCTCTCAACCCACCTCAAATCTATACCCCAATAATTTTAAATACCTCAACCCAATCCAACCTCAACCTTTTATGCTCCGCAGAATAAAAATCTTGCTTAACCTTTCCCTATAACTTAGACCTGTGGTTTTCAAAATGCTCCCAAACTCAAATTCCACTTGAAGCAATCCCTACACCAGAAGTGCTCTGTGATTAGTCAGGGATTGATTCAGGTGCAATGAAAGGAACCACCTACATCCTACAGGATGGAGCGCCAGAATAGCGTACATAGTTGAAGAAATTAAATTCCAAGACTTTGCTCTGCAAAGTGTTTCAACTTCAAAAGTACAGCCCCTCATGCCCAATCCCGGGAATTTACTGGGACAGGGTCCAGTGGAAAAGGGACACTGTCCAAATGCCAGTGTCAAATGATGTCATTTCACGCCACCTCTAACCCTACTCATATCCTCGGCGTTTGCCGATGTCGGCCTGATGGTAAAACCAGTGGAACAGAGACAGCAGAGAATCACCTGTTTCCAGTCGAAGGCAGAACACTCCGCTCCCCGGGGAAGAGTTGTGTTCAGTGGAAAAGCAATCTTGTGTCCCAGTGGAAATGGCACCAAGGGCTTCCTAACCTGAGACACTGCATGGCCAATGAACTGGGATTCCCGTGGAAAAAGGGTTTCAGACAGCTTTGTAAAATCTGCATGCAGTGCTTCAACCGAAATGAAGGCCAATGGGATGATGAGCTTCATTAAACTTTTCTACGTGGTCGTGCGTGAAAGTGAGGCCATTTTGGCAAGAAAGCGCAGAAAAATTAACCACGATCACAGGAGTGGCCTCCACGTGATACCTGGAGCAATATCTTCATGGAAACAAGCGACAACTTGACCAAATATCTAATCTCATTTATAAAAATAGCACTGGCCTTCGCGAAAAGATGTATCACGATCAACTGGATGTCCGATAGCACGCTGGGCTGTGGAAATGAACTGCTGTTACCTACGGGAAAAAAAAATCACATAAACGTGACCCTTTGGTAAAGGTCTGTCAACTGTACTTGGACCACATAGGGGCCCAGACACTAATATAAATGAACAATAAAAGGGGATGAATGTAACCATTATATAGACCAAAACCAAGTTTCCCCAACTGGACTCATCTACTTGTAATCTCTGAAAATGTGGATATGAAAACAAACTGCAATAGAGAGAGAAAAAATTCAAAGTGCAAAAGGGAGAGTCTTTAAATGAGTCCCTGAATGTGTGTTGAGTCTCGTGGTGAAGGGGTAGCAGCTGTTCCTGAACCTGGCTATACCTCTTTCCAGATGGGAGCAGTGAGAACAGAGCGGGTGATGTGGATCCTTGATTGCTGCTGCTCTCTGACAGCAGCGTTCCCTGCAAATGTTCTCAATGGTGGAGGGTTTTTACCTGAGATGTCCAGGGCGGTGTCCAAGACAATACCTCAAGCCTTCTACAAACTGAACCTTTCCCCCCTCACACCCGTAAAACACTATTTTTCTCGCATCAATGTGCCTGTCTAAATGTTAAAGGTCCCTATTATTCCAGACTCCACTATCCTGCCCGGCCATGCGCTACAGGCATCCGCAGCCTTGTGGGTCCCTGTCCCCACTCAGCCTTCTGGGTCCCCGTCGCCCCTCAGCATTCTGGGTCCCCGTCCCCGTCCCCCCTCAGCCTTCTGGGTCCCAGACCCGTCCTCCCTCAGCCTTTTGGGTCCCCGTCCCCCCTCAGCCTTCAGGGTCCCCGTGCCCCGAGCCTTCTGGGTCCCCGTCCCCCCTGAACCTTCTGGGTCCCCGTCCCCCCTGAGCCTGCTGGAACCCGTCCCCGTACCCCCTCAGCCTTCTGGGGTCCCCGTCCCCCCTCAGCCTTCTGGGTCCCCGTTCCCCCTCAGACTTCTAGGTCACCGTCCCCGTCCACCCTCAGCCTTCTGGGTCCCCGTCCCCCCTCAGCCTTCTGGGTCCCCGTCCCTCCTCAGCCTTCTGGGTCCCCGTCCCCCCTCAGCCTTCTGGGTCCACGTCCCACCTCAGCCTTCTGGGTCCCCGTCCCCCCTCAGCCTTCTGGGTCCCCGTCGCCCCTCAGCCTTCTGCGTCCCCGTCCCCCCTCAGCCTTCTGGGTCCCCGTCCCCCCTCAGCCTTCTCGGTCCCCGTCCCCCCTCAGCCTTCTGGGTCCCCGTCCCCGTCCCCCCTCAGCCTTCTGGGTCCCAGTCCCCCCTCAGCCTTCTGGGAACCGGTCCCTCCTCAGCCTTCTGGGTCCCCGTCCCCCCTCAGCCTTCTGGGTCCACGTCCCCCCTCAGCCTTCTGGGTCCCCGTTCCCCCTCAGCCTTCTGGGTCCCCGTCCCCCTCAGCCTTCTGGGTCCCGGTCCCCCCTCAGCCTTCTGGGTCCCCGTCCCCACACAGCCTTCTGGCTCGCCGTCCCCTCTCAGCCTCTGGGTCGCCGTCCCCCTCAGCCTTCTGGGTCCCCGTCCCCCCTCAGCCGTCTGGGTCCCCGTCCCCCCACAGCCTTCTGGGTCCCCGTCCCCCCTCAGCCCTCTGGATCCCCGTCCCCGTCCCCCCTCAGCTTTTTGGATCTCAGCCTTCTGGGTCCCCGTCCCCCCTCAGCCTTCTGGGTCCCCGTCCCCACTCAGCCCTCTGGATCCCCATCCCCGTCCCCCCTCAGCCTTTTGGATCCCTGTCCCTCTCAGCCTTTTGGATCCCTGTCCCTCTCCCCCCTCAGCCTTCTGGGTCCCGTCCCCCCTCAGCCTTCTGGGTCTCCGTCCACCCTCAGCATTCTTGGTCCCCGTCCCCCCTCAGCCTTGTGGGTCCCCGTCCCCCCTCAGCCTTCAGGGTCCCCGTCCCCCCTCAGCCTTCAGGGTCCCCGTCCCCCCTCAGCCTTCTGGGTCCCCGTCCCCCCTCAGCCTTCTGGGTGCCCGTCCCCCCTCAGCCTTCTGGGTCCCCGTCCCCCCTCAGCCTTCTAGGTCCCCGTCCCCCCTCAGCCTTCTGGGTCCCCGTCCCCCCTCAGCCTTCTGGGTCCCCGTCCCCCCTCAGCCTTCTGGGTCCCGGTCCCCCCTCATCCTTCTGGGTCCCCGTCCCCACACAGCCTTCTGGGTCCCCATCCCCTCTCAGCCTTCTGGGTCGCCGTCCCACTCAGCCTTCTGGGTCCCCGTCCCCGTCCCGCCTCAGCCTTCTGGGTCCCAGTCACCCTCAATCTTCTGGGTCTGCGTCCCCCCTCAGCCCTCTGGATCCCCGTCCCCCCTCAGCCTTCTGGCTACCCGTCCCCCCTCAGCCTTCTGGGTCCCGGTCCCCCCTCAGCCTTCTGGGTCCCCGTCCCCACACAGCCTTCCGGGTCCCCGTCCCCTCTCAACCTTCTGGGTCGCCCTCCCGCTCAGCTTTCTGGATCCCCGTCCCCCCTCAGCCGTCTAGGTCCCCGTCCCCCCACAGCCTTCTGGGTCCCTGTCCCCCCTCAGCCCTCTGGATCCCCGTCCCCATCCCCCCTCAGCCTTTTGGGTCTCAGCCTTCTGGGTCCCCATCCCCCCTCAGCCTTCTGGGACCCCGTCCCCCCTCAGCCCTCTGGATCCCCGTCCCCGTCCCCCCTCAGCCTTTTGGATCCCGATCCCTCTCCCCCCTCAGCCTTCTGGGTCCCCGTCCCCCCTCAGCCTTCTGGGTCCCCGTCCCCCCTCAGCCTTCTGGGTCCCCGTCCCCCCTCAGCCTTCTGGGTCCCCGTCCCCCCTCAGCCTTCTGGGTCCCCGTCCCCCCTCAGCCTTGTGGGTCCCCGTCCCGCCTCAGCCATGTGGGTCCCCGTATCCCCTCAGGCTTGTGGGTCCCCGTACCCCCTCAGGCATGTGGGTCCCCGTCCCCACTCAGGCTTGTGGGTCCCCGTCCCCCCTCAGGCTTGTGGGTCCACGTTCCCCCCTCAGCCTTCTGGGTCTCCGTCCCCCCTCAGCCTTCTGGGTCCCAGTTCCCCCTCAGCCTTCTGGGTCCCCGTCCCCCCTCAGCCTTCTGGGTCCACGCCCTCGCTCAGCCTTCTGGGTCTCCGTCCTCCCTCAGCCTTCTGGGTCCCAGTTCCCCCTCAGCCTTCTGGGTCCCCGTCCCAGTTCCCCCTCAGCCTTCTGGGTCCCCGTCCCCGTCCCCCCTCAGCCTTCTGGGTCCCCGTCCCCGTCACCCCTCAGCCTTCTGGGTCCCCGACCCCCTCAGCCTTCTGGGTCCCCGTCCCCCCTCAGCCTTCTGGGTCCCCGTCCCCCCTCAGCCTTCTGGGTCCCCGTCCCCCCTCAGCCTTCTGGGTCCCCGTCCCCCCTCAGCCTTCTGGGTCCCCGTCCCCCCTCAGCCTTCTGGGTCCCCGTCCCCCCTCAGCCTTTGGGTCCCCGTCCCCCCTCAGCCTTCTGGGTCCTGATCACCCTCACCCTTCTGGGTCCTGATCACCCTCACCCTTCTGGGTCCTGATCACCCTCACCCCTCTGGGTCCTGATCATCCTCACCCCTCTGGGTCCTGATCAACCTCACCCCTCTGGGTCCTGATCACCCTCACCCTTCTGGGTCCTGATCACCCTCACCCCTCTGGGTCCTGATCACCCTCACCCCTCTGGGTCCTGATCACCCTCACCGCTCTGGCGGGACCCCCTCACCCTTCTGGGTCCTTGTCCCCTCTCCCAGCAGCCTCACCATTCCCCTGCCCCCCTCAGCCTCGCGAGTCCCTGACCCCCCCTCAGCCTCGCGGGTCCCCGACACCCCCCTCAGCCTCGCGGGTCCCCGACGCCCCCCTCAGCCTCGCGGGTCCCCGACACCCACCCCTCAGCCTCGCGTGTCCCCAACACCCCCCCTCAGCCTCGCGGGTCCCCGACCCCCCCCTCTCAACCTCGCGGGTCACCGACCCCCGCCTCAGCCTCGCGGGTCCCCCGACCCCCCCTCAGCCTCGCGGGTCCCCCGACCCCCGCCTCAGCCTCGCGGGTCCCCCGACCCCCCTCAGACTCGCGGGTCCCCCGACCCCCCTCATCCTCGCGGGTCCCCCGACCCCCCTCAGCCTCGCGGGTCCCCCAACCCCCCTCAGCCTCGCGGGCCCCGACTCCCCTCAGACTCGCGGGCCCCCTCAGTCTCGCGGGTCCCCCTCCCCCCCTCAGCCTCGCGGACCCGACCCCCCCCTCTCAGCCTCGCGGGCCCCGACCCCCCCCTCAGCCTCGCGGGCCCCGACCCCCCCCTCAGCCTCGCGGGCCCCGACCCCCCCCTCAGCCTCACGGACCCCGACCCCGCTCAACCTCGCGGGCCCCGAGCCCCCCTTCAGCCTCTCGGGCCCCGACCCCCCTCAGCCTCGCGGGTCCCCGACTACCACACACCCTAATGTCACCCCGCCACAAACTCCCTCACAGTTCCCCGGCCCCACCTCACAACCATCTCCCCGCCAGTTCCCCTCCGAGCTCCGGCCGCCCCGGACCCAAAGGGCGACCCGTGGAAACTCCCTCCTCCCTGGTCTCGCTCCCAAAATGCCCCGATTCCCGCCCGTGAAGCACCGACACGAACCTCTCCCGCTCGAGACCAACTGCTCCAAAGGCGGGAAAGATCAACAACATGGCGGCCCCCAGGGGTCGCTCTCGCGAGAGCTTGAGCCACCCCTCCACGGGATCTCTTGCCAGCCCAGTCCCACTGGGGAAGGGGCCGAGAGCTGCCTCGGGCCTCCAGTCCATCTCCCCTTCAGGCTGCACATTTCCACACCAGGACCTGCCCCACATTCCCCCCCAAGATTCCAGTCCATCCCACCTCCACCACCTTGGCCCAAAACTCATTCCACGCTCCCACCCCCCTCTGAGGGAAGAAAATCCCCCTTCAATCTCAATCCATGTCCTCCTCTTTGAATCTCTCTCACTCTCCTTGGAAACAGCCTGTCCCCATGGACACGATCCGTCCCCCCTCACAATTTTCAAATCTTCCTCAATCTTCTACGCTCCAGGGAATAAAGTCCCAGCCTGTCCAACCTTCCCCTGGAACTCAAACCCCGAAAGCCAGAACACCTTCTTGTCCCTCTCCTCGACGCGCTGTCTCATTCCTATCCTTCCTCTCCTCCAGCCACCTAAACGGCACACAATGTTCCCAAGTTGGCCTCACCCATGCCTCGTCCAACTTCCTCGTGGCCTCCCACCTCCTGCACTCAATCCTCTCATTTCTGAAGGCCAAAATACCAGAAGCTTTCTTCACTCCCCCCACCACCCCCCCCCCCCATCTCCACATGGGACTCCACTTTCGGGCAGTTCTGTACCACAGTTCCTCAATCCCTTTGTTTGACAACACTCCTCAATGGTGTACCATTTAACATTCAAACTCTTACGTTTTAAGAATCAATTGCAGAGATCCATGGATGTGGGGAGTCAGGAGGGTTAGGGACTGGGTGCAGGTCGACGAGACTGGCAGAATGATATTTCACCATGGACGAGAAGGGCTGAAGGGTCTCTTTTCTTTGCTGTGGTGTTTCTAGGTAGAGTTCACACCATTCTCAGGAAGGAGGATGAGCAGACAGATGTCATGGTCCAAGGGTAGGAAAGGTGATGAGATCCTGCCAGGAGAGACGAGGGAGTTAAGTGCGAAGGTGAAGGGCACAACCAAGGGGTCTCTCTCTCTCTGTCTGTGTGTGTGTGTGTGTCACTACGACTGTGTGTGACTCTCTCTGTCTGTGTGTCTCTCTGTCTGTGTGTCTCTCTGTCTGTGTGTCTCTCTCTGTCTGTGTCTCTCTCTCTGTCTGTGTCTCTCTCTCTTTCTGTGTCTCTCTCTGTCTGTGTCTCTCTGTCTGTGTGTGTCTGTCTGTGTGTGTCTGTCTGTGTGTGTCTGTCTGTGTGTGTCTCTCTGTCTCTCTCGCTGTCAGTGTCTCTCTCTCTGTCTCTGTCTGTGTGTGTTTCTGTGTGTGTGTGTCTGTGTATCTGTCTCTCTGTGTCTGTGTGTGTGTCTGTCTGTCTGGGTATGTGTGTGTCTCTCTCGGTGTCTCTCTGTCTGTTTGTGTGTGTGTCTCTCTCTGTGTCTCTGTGTGTGTCACTGTCTGTGTGTCTCTCTCCCTCTGTCTAAATGAGTGTCTCTGTGTCTGTATGTGTGTGTGTCTCTCTCTCTGTCTGTGTATCTGTGTGTGTCTCTGTATCTGCGTGTCTCTGTGTCTGTGTGTGTCTCTGTCTCTCTGTGTGTCTCTCTGTGTGTCTGTCTCTGTCTGTGTGTGTGTCTGTCTCTCTGTCGTGTGTGTATCTCTCTCTGTCTCTATGTGTGTCTCTCTGTCTCTGTGTGTGTGTCTCTCTCTCTCCGTCTGTGTGTGTCTCTCTCCGTCTATGTGTGTCTATCTGTCTGTCTGTGTCTCTGTCTGTGTGTGTCTGTCTGTCTCTCTGTCAGTGTCTCTCTCTCCGTCTGTGTGTGTCTCTCTCCGTCTGTGTGTGTCTATCTGTCTGTGTGTGTCTCTGTCTGTGTGTGTCTGTCTGTCTCTCTGTCTCGCTGTCAGTGTCTCTCTCTCTGTCTGTGTGTGTTTCTGTGTGTGTCTCTCTGTGTGCATGTGTGTCCGTGTGTGTGTGTATCTGTCTCTCTGTGTCTGTGTGTGTGTGTCTGTCTGGGTATGTGTGTGTCTCTCTCTCAGTGTCTCTAATATGTGCTTATTCATTACCCACCATTGTCCATCCCTACTGATGGTGCAGGCTTTGTTCCCCAAGGCGTCCGTATTGGCTGTCCATAGACCATCTCTGCCCCAACGCATTCCTCGGTGTCACCTACGTTAAAATCAAGATGGCATCAGCACCTTTTTGGGCACTTTTAGCCGTGTTTCCTCAGTTGTTCTGGCCAGTTTTGTGTTTCGTTCACATATTCCTGCTGCCTGGAGTTAATGGCACTCGTGGAAGATTGCCAGTTCCTGAAACAATTCTTCATTTATCTTATTTGTAACATTTTTACATTTAATTTAACATATGCATTAAAAAACTTAAATTTCTTCTTTGAAAATAAGATAAAATTAATGCATAGTGATTTAAAAAGTAACCCCTCCCACAGCTGCCCAATAGAAAACAATAAAGAGAGAAAACATCTAGATAGCATTTATAAAAATTGAGCAAAACTCTCAAATAAAATCTTGCTTTTCTTGGTTAATAGGAGTCAGAAAGTTCGTGTTGGGTGATTAAAACTTAATTCCTACAATTAGTAAATACACATCCCAAATCTTCAAAAGAGAAATTCAAATTTGTTCCGTGAATTCGATGTAATTATTTCAAGTGGGATACAACGGGCTATTTCAGTGTGGCCATCGACCCATTCCCAAATACGCATCGGACTTCCAAGTTACTGCCACACATTTTACCCCTATAACAATTACAGCACAGAAACAGGTCATTTGGCCCTTCTTGTCTGCACTGAACTAAATACTCTCCTCTCGTACCACCTCTCTGCATTCCCCTCCCCTCCAATTTTCCCTGAAATGACAAAATGGACCCAGCCGCCACTATTTCTCCCGGAAGCTCACTCCACTGAACCACCACTCTGAGTCAAGAAGATCCCCCTCATGTTACTTCCAAACTTTTGCCTCTTAACTCAATACCTCCTGTTTCAATCTCTGCTCCCCGCAATGAAAAAAGTCTCTCCACATCAACTCGTTCTATCCTCCTAGTAATTTTAAAGACTTCGATCAAATCCCCTCTCAACCATCTACAATCCAAAGAATAAAGACTTCATTTGCTCAATCTTTCTTTGTAATCTAGTTGCTGATATCCAGGTAACATTGACGTAAATCTTCTCTGCACCCTCTCGACTTTGTTGATAGCTTTCCTCTCATCTGGTGACCAGAACTGCACACAGTACTCTCAACAGGGCCTCACCAATACCTTGTCTAGTCTCAACCTCACTGCCCGACTCCAGTATTCTATGCTATGGTTGATTAAGGCCTGCTATTTGAACAGATACTTTTCGAGGTACTCTCTGATTACCCTCCAATAATTAACCTATCACTGTCAGGCTCACCTGGTTGGCTTTTGAAGCCGTTTTTAAACAAAGGAACATTAGATTACATCCATTCCTCTGGCACCTCACCCGTGGATAAACAGGTTTTAAATATTTCTGTCAGAGCCCTTGCAATTTCTACTCTTCTTTCCCTCAAGGCCAAGGGAATATCATGTCAGACCTCCATCCACCAACAGACAAAAATCAGCCATCACAAGGTGAAGGCAGGTCAGTAGTCCCACCTCTCCAGCACGAGTCACCCCAGGATCAAATCAGCACTGACTGCAAGAAGTTTCTACATCCTCTCGGTGTCTGTGTGGATTTCCTCCCACACTCCACAGCTCAAGGGGGCCGTAAGTTCATTGGCGATTTGGGAAGCTCAAGGCCCTGGGGTGGAAGTGCACATTCTGGTCCTGGGGCCATCAATTCAATTCAACAGCACAGATGAACCTTTGGGCACGACCTGATCTTTTTCTGGTTTCAAACTCATTATTTTTGAAAATTGTATGTGCACCTCTAATGCAACACGACTGCTGCAAAACAGGCTTCTTGATGCATATCCATGACAAGAACTCGGGAGAATCTGATTTGGTTACTAGACTTTTGAACAGAACAGTGTCTGGACATTTTATCCCTAAACTGAAACTTTATAGACATACAGAACAAAAAGAGGGCAAAACAAGCTTGTGTCTCACCAATACCACAATTCACGGCACTTTTTAAGTTCTCAAGGGTGGCAGAAAACACAAAGAACAGACAAACTCCTTCCACATTGTCACTTTGAGAGCTTTGGACTCACCATGCTATAAATATTGCCAAGCCATCACTCCAAATCAATGACCAAAAGTACTGGCTGAGGGATAGATTTGAGACATTTTAACTGCTATGTAGCAATCAGGCACAAGGAAAATTGCTGCTTCCATTGTAAAGTATTTAAGAATCTCAGACCACAAACAACCTTCACCCCAAAAAACAAGCAATTCTCCACAATAAAACTAGGTTTCCTACCTGTCTGCAAGTATCTGCTCTCTTGAGTCTGAATGGCACAACTGGGGAAACCGTTTCAAACCCATGACCTGAAACAGCATATTCTCTTCCCCTAATTGGAGCTGTCTTGCAATTGGCCACCACTGCCCGAGCAAGAATGAACTGGGAGATCTCACACTTGCTCCTTCACAGGTGAGACCTCCCTGTGCATTGGAGCTCCATATTATCCATCTTGCTCTATTTTGTTAACCTTAATCAAGTCTCCTCTCATTCTCCAACACTCCCATGAAAAATAAAAATCATGTACCCTGTAGTTCGCGAGTCCGGACACCAGGTGGTGGTATTATACCTAGATCTCTCTCTCTCCCTTGCTTCATGCATGCAGTACTCAGTGTGAACAGGCGGTGGCAGCACTTTACAGCCCTTGCAATCTGCAGCTTGGACAGTAATGGTTGGTTTGCACCAAGATTGAAGATTTGGAGATTTCCCATTGATTGGCAGAGAACATACTCGACATCACATCCAACCCTGAGATTCCCTTTTTTCTGTGGACACGGCCGAATTCCCACGAATGGGTCGTGCAAAAATAAACGGTTCAGTGGAAACCTGGAAAGATAAAAGAATTGAAAACAAAGAAAATCAATAAAGTGCTGCAAGAGTCCTGAAATGAGTTCCTGATTGAGTTTGTTGTTGAGGAGTCTGAAGGTGGAGGGAGAGCAGCTGTTCCTGAACCTGGGGGTGTGAGTCTTGAGGCACCGAGAATTCTTTCCTGATGGCAGCAGTGAGAAGAGAAAGAGAGAGTGTGGATCTTTGGTGATTGCTGATGTTTTCTGACAGCACCATTCCCTGTCGATAAACTCAATAGTGGGGAGAGTTTTGTCTGTGATGTCCTGGGCTGTGTCCACGACCTTTTGGAGGGCTTTATTCTCAGGGGTATTGGTGTCCCCATACCAGACCATGATGCAGCCAGTCAGCACACTTTCCACCACATCTCTGTCAAAATTTGCCAGGGTTTCTGGTGTCATCCCAAACCTCCACAAACCCCTGAGGAATTAGAGGCGCTGACATGCTTTCTTCACGAGGACATTGGTGTTGGGTCCAGGAAGAATTTTTGAGATGGTGACTCCCAAGAACCTAAATTCGCTCACCCTCTCCACCCCTGATCCCCCAATCATCACTGGATTTTAAACCTCTGGCTTTCCATTCCTGAACTCAACAATCAACTCCTTGGTTTTGGTGACATTGAGTGCGAGGTTGTTGTTGATGCACCATTCAGCTCGGTTTTCAAACTCCCTCCTGCATGTGGACTCATCCCCTTCCTTTATACAACCCACGTCCGTGGTATCGTCAGCAAATTTGGAGGGGATATTGTTGATGTACCGAGCCACACAGTCGTGGGTGTAAAGTGAGTAGAGTGGGGGCTAAGAACACAGCCCTGTGGTGCTCTGGTACTGATGGAGATCGTGGAGGGGATATTCTTACCAACCTTCACTGATTGTGGTCTGGAGGTGTTAACTCCCAGGTCTTGGAGTTTGCTGGTCAGTTTGGAGGGGATGATGGTGTTAAATGCCGAGCTGTAGTTGATAAAGAGCATCTTTACTGTTCAGGTGCTCCAGGGATTGGTGTAGGGCCAGTAAGACAACATCTGCTGTTATTATGAGAGGCGAACTGGAATGGATCCACATCACCACTCAGACAGGAGCCTTTCCAAACACTTCTTCACTGTTAATGCAAGTGCAACTGGTCGATAGTCATTCAGGCAGGTGATTACACTCTTCTTGGGCTCCGGTGTGATTGACACCTGTTGGAAACAGATGGGGACCAGTCAGGATGCTTTCCTTGGATACCAGATGGCAGTTTGGCAGGGGGACGGGAACCACAATATGAGAGCAGAAGTTCAAAAGCATGAGGGGACATGTTCTGAGTTTGTCAAAAAAAAAGACAGGCAGAGGAAAAAAACAGATGGAGTCAGTCAGAGGGTTTGAAATGTCTATTTCAATGCAAGGAATAAAGGGGATGAACTTTGAGCATGGATCAGTATGTACAACTTTGATGTTGTGACTGTTACAGAGTCTTGGTTGGAGGAAGGGCAGGATTTGCTGATGCAGGTCCTAGGGTTTGGGTTTAAAAGGAATAGAATGAGGGGTAGTGGGGTGGGGGGCGAATAATGTTACTGGTCAGGGATAGTATCCCAGCTATAGAAAGGGAGGAAATTGCAGAGGGGGTGTCCACTGAGACAGTGGGGATATTTAAAAGATATGGATAGAAGAAGAGTAGTAGCCTGTATTGTCATTTAAAACCAGGACACAGTTTAAAAATGAAATGACAGCCTCCAGAAACTACAATGCTAACCAGCAAACTGTGATTCCACATCAGGCAACACAAGATGCCATTTCAACTCCAGATAAAAGATCAAAACTACACAAGACTAAAATGCACCTATATAACGAGAAGAAAAAAGTCCCAACAATGGCACAGACTCGGGAACCTCCAGGCCAGGTTTACTCCAGTCACCGGGACATCTCCTCCGCAGATCAGACAGCCAGGCATACACCATTCACTCCAGGCGTCCAGATGCAGATCTGCCACAGCAGGTGGGGAAACAGAGGCGGCAAAACAGGAAGGGAAACAGAGGCGTTGGAACAGATGGTTGGAATAAGAATAGAGGAAAGAGTGGTGGAGAAATCAAGGTAGGGAAAGAGAGACGGGGAATGAGAGACGGGGAATCAGAGGCGGGGATTCAGAGAGGGGAAAAGAGAGGCGGGGAAAGAGAGGCGGGGAAAGAGCCAGGGACTCTGAAGCAGGGAATCAAAGACGGGGAATCAGATTCGGGGAATCAGAGGTGGGGAATCAGAGGACGGAAAAGAGATGTGGGGAATGAGAGGCAGAGAAGGAGGTGCGGAAAAAACGCAGGGAAATAGAGGCAGGGTATCAGACGTGGGGAATCAGAGGCAGGAAATTAGAGGCGGGGAATCAGAGGGGGGAACAGAGATGTGGGGAAAGAGAGGCAGAGAAAGAGGCACGGAAATAGATGGAGGGAAAGAGAGGTGGTTAATCAGAGGTGGGGAATCAGACACGGGAAAACATAGGCGGGAAATCAGAGGCGGGGAATCAGAGGCGGGGAATCAGAGTCATGGTATCAGAGGCGGGGAATCTGAGGCGGGGAATCAGAGGCGGGAAAAGAGATGTGGGAAAAGAGAGGCAGAGAAGGAGGCACAAAAATAGTGGCAGGGAAAGAGAGGCAGGGAATCAGAGGTGGGGAATCAGAGGCGGGGAATCAGAGGCGGGGAATCAGAGGGCGGAAAAGAGATGTGGGGAAAGAGAGGCCAGGAAAGAGGCACGGAAAGAGAGGAGGGGAAAGAGGCACGGAAAGAGAGGCGGGAAATGAGAGGTGGCAAATCAGAGGCGGGGAATCAGAGGTGGGGAATCAGAGGCGGGGAAGCAGAGGCAGGGAATTTGAGGCAGGGATTCTGAGGTGGGAAATCAGAGGCTGAGATTGAAAGGGGGAGAATCAGAAGGGGGAAAAGAAATGTGGGGAAAGAGAGGCATGGAAAGAGTCAGGGACTCTGAAGCAGGGAATCGGAGGCAGGGAAACAGAGTCGGAGAAACGGAGGCGGGGAATCAGAAGCGGGGAATCAGAGGGTGGAAAAGAGATGTGGGGAAAGAGAGGCAGGGAAAGAGGCGCGGAAATAGACGCAGGGAAAGAGAGGCGGAGTATCAGATGTGGGGAATTCAAGGCGGGGAATCAGAGGCGGGGAAAGAGATGTGGGGAAAGAGAGGCGGCGAAAGGGAGGCGGGGAAAGAGTCAGAGACTCTGAAGCAGGGAATCGGAGTCGGGGAATCAGAGTCGGGGAATCAGAGGCGGGGAATCAGAGGCGGGGAATCAGTGGGCGGAAGTGAGATGTGGGAAAAGAGAGGCAGAGAAAGAGGCACGAAAATAGTGGCAGGGAAAGAGAGGCGGGGAATCAGAGGCGGGGAAGCAGAGGCGGGGAATCAGAGGCGGGGAATCTGAGGTGGGGAATCCGAGGCTGAGATTCAAAGGGAGAGAATCAGAAGGGGGAAAAGATATGTAGGGAAAGAGAGGCATGGAAAGAGCCAGGGACTCTGAAGCAGGGAATCGGAGGCAGGGAAACAGAGTCGGAGAACGGAGGCGGGGAATCAGAAGCGGGGAATCAGAGGGCGGAAAAGAGATGTGGGGAAAGAGAGGCAGGGAAAGAGGCGCGGAAATAGACGCAGGGAAAGAGAGGCGGGGTATCAGATGTGGGGAATTCAAGGCGGGGAAAGAGATGTGGGGAAAGAGAGATAGGGAAAGAGGCAAGGAAATAGAGGCGGGGAATCAGAGGCGGGGAATCAGAGGCGGGGAATCAGAGGCGGGGAATCAGAGGCGGGGAATCAGAGGCGGGGAATCAGAGGCGGGGAAGCAGAGGCGGGGAATCAGAGGCGGGGAATCAGAGGGGGGAATAGAGATGTGGGAAAAGAGAGGCGGCGAAAGGGAGGCGGGGAAAGAGTCAGAGACTCTGAAGCAGGGAATTGGAGTCGAAGAAATGGAGGCGGGGAATCAGTGGCGGAGAATCAGAGGCGGGGAATCAGAGGCGGGGAATCAGAGGCGGGGAATCAGAGGGCGGAAATGAGATGTGGGAAAAGAGAGGCAGAGAAAGAGGCACGAAAATAGTGGCAGGGAAAGAGAGGCGGGGAATCAGAGGCGGGGAATCACAGGCGGGGAACCAGAGGCGGGGAATCAGAGGCTGAAATTAAAAGAGGGTGAATCAGAGGGGGGAAAAGAGATGTGGGGAAAGAAGGGCAGGGAAAGAGCCAGGGAAAGAGCCAGGGACTCTGAAGCAGGGAATCGGAGGCAGGGAATCGGAGGCAGGGAAACAGAGGAAGGGAATCAGAGTCGGAGAAATGGAGGCGGAGAATCAGAAGCGGGGAATCAGAAGCGGGGAATCAGAGGCGTGGAATCAGAGGCGGGCAATCTAAGGTGGGGAATCGGAGTCGGGGAATCAGAGTCGTGGAATCAGAGGCGGGGAATCAGAGGCGGGGAATCAGAGTCGGGGAATCAGAGGCGGGGAATCAGATGCGGGGAATCCGAGGCGGGGAATCAGAGGCAGGAAAAGAGATGTGGGGAAAGAGAGGCCGGGAAGGAGGCACGGAAAGAGAGGCGGGAAATCAGAGGTGGGGAATCAGAGGCGGGGAATCAGAGGCTTGGACTCAGAGGAGGTGTATCAGAGGCGGAGAAAAGGCGGCGTGGAATCAAAGGTGGGGAATCAGAGGGCGGAAATGAGATGTGGGAAAAGAGAGGCAGAGAAGGAGGCACGAAAATAGTGGCAGGGAAAGAGAGGCAGGGAATCAGAGGCGGGGAATCAAAGGTGGGGAATCAGAGGGCGGAAAAGAGATGTGGGGAAAGAGAGGCAGAGAAAGAGGCGTGGAAATAGACGCAGGGAAAGAGAGGCGGGGTATCAGATGTGGGGGATCCGAGGCGGGGAATCAGAGGTGGGGAAAGAGATGTGGAGAAAGAGAGGCAGGGAAAGAGGCAAGGAAAGAGAGGCGGGAAATCAGAGGCGAGGAATCAGAGGCGGGGAATCAGAGTCGTGGTTTCAGAGGCGGGGAATCTGAGGCGGGGAATCAGAGGCTGAGATTCAAAGGGGGAGAATCAGAAGGGGGAAAAGAAATGTAGGGAATGAGAGGCATGGATAGAGCCAGGGACTCTGAAGCAGGGAATCGGAGGCAGGGAAACAGAGTCAGGGAAACGGAAGCGGGGAATCAGAGGGCGGAAAAGAGATGTGGGGAAAGAGAGGCAGGGAAAGAGGCGCGGAAATAGACGCAGGGAAAGAGAGGCGGGGTATCAGATGTGGGGAATCAGAGGCGGGGAAAGAGATGTGGGGAAAGAGAGGCAGGGAATCTGAGGCGGGGAATCTGAGGTGGGGAATCAGAGGCTGAGATTCAAAGGGGGAGAATCAGAAGGGGGAAAAGAAATGTAGGGAAAGAGAGGCATGGAAAGAGCCAGTGACTCTGAAGCAGGGAATCGGAGGCAGGGAAACAGAGTCGGAGAAACAGAGGCGGGGAATCAGAGGGCGGAAAAGAGATGTGGGGAAAGGGAGGCAGGGAAAGAGGCGCGGAAATAGACGCAGGGAAAGAGAGGCGGGGTATCAGATGTGGAGAATTCAAGGTGGGGAATCAGAGGAGGGGAAAGAGATGTGGGGAAAGAGAGGCAGGGAAAGAGGCAAGGAAATAGAGGCGGGGAATCTGAGGCGGGGAATCAGAGGCGTGGAATCAGAGGGGGGAATAGAGATGTGGAAAAAGAGAGGTGGCGAAAGGGAGGCGGGGAAAGAGTCAGAGACTCTGAAGCAGGGAATCGGAGTCGGGGAATCAGAGGCGGGGAATCAGAGGCGGGGAATCAGAGGCGGGGAATCAGAGGCGGGGAATCAGAGGCGGGGAATCAGAGGCGGGGAATCAGAGGCGGGGAATCAGAGGCGGGGAATCAGAGGCGGGGAATCAGAGGCGGGGAATCAGAGGCGGGGAATCAGAGGCGGGGAATCAGAGGCGGGGAATCAGAGGCGGGGAAGCAGAGGCAGGAAAAGAGATGTGGGGAAAGAGAGGCCGGGAAAGAGGCACGGAAAGAGAGGCGTGAAATCAGAGGCGAGGAATCAGAGTCGTGGTTTCAGAGGCGGGGAATCAGAGGTGGGGAATCAGAGGAGGGGAATCAGAGGCGGGGAATCAGAGGCGGGGAATCAGAGGCGGGGAATCAGAGGCGGGGAATCAGAGGCGGGGAATCAGAGGCGGGGAATCAGAGGCGGGGAATCAGAGGCGGGGAATCAGAGGCGGGGAATCAGAGGCGGGGAAGCAGAGGCGGGGAAGCAGAGGCGGGGAAGCAGAGGCGGGGAAGCAGAGGCGGGGAAGCAGAGGCGGGGAATCAGAGGCGGGGAATTTGAGGTGGGGATTCTGAGGTGGGAAATCAGAGGCTGAGATTGAAAGGGGGAGAATCAGAAGGGGGAAAAGAAATGTGGGGAAAGAGAGGCATGGAAAGAGCCAGGGACTCTGAAGCAGGGAATCGGAGGCAGGGAAACAGAGTCGGAGAAACGGAGGCGGGGAATCAGAAGCGGGGAATCAGAGGGTGGAAAAGAGATGTGGGGAAAGAGAGGCAGGGAAAGAGGCGCGGAAATAGACGCAGGGAAAGAGAGGCGGAGTATCAGATGTGGGGAATTCAAGGCGGGGAATCAGAGGCGGGGAAAGAGATGTGGGGAAAGAGATGTGGGGAAAGAGAGGCAGGGAAAGAGGCAAGGAAATAGAGGTGGGGAATCAGAGGCAGGGAATCAGAGGCGGGGAATCTGAGGCGGGGAATCAGAGGCGTGGAAGCAGAGGGGGGAATAGAGATGTGGGAAAAGAGAGGCGGCGAAAGGGAGGCGGGGAAAGAGTCAGAGACTCTGAAACAGGGAATCGGAGTCGGGGAATCAGAGTCGGGGAATCAGAGGCAGGGAATCAGAGGCGGAGAATCAGAGGCGGGGAATCAGAGGCGGGGAATCAGTGGGCGGAAATGAGATGTGGGAAAAGAGAGGCAGAGAAAGAGGCACGAAAATAGTGGCAGGGAAAGAGAGGCGGGGAATCAGAGGCGGGGAACCACAGGCGGGGAATCAGAGGCTGAAATTAAAAGAGGGTGAACCAGAGGGGGGAAAAGAGATGTGGGGAAAGAAGGGCAGGGAAAGAGCCAGGGAAATAGCCAGGGACTCTGAAGCAGGGAATCGGAGGCAGGGAAACAGAGGAAGGGAATCAGAGTGGGAGAAATGGAGGCGGGGAATCAGAGGCGGGGATTCAGAGGCGGGGAAGCAGAGGCGGGGAATCAGAGGCGGGGAATCAGAGGCGGGGAATCTGAGGTGGGGATTCTGAGGCAGGGAATCTGAGGTGGGGAATCTGAGGTGGGGAATCCGAGGCTGAGATTCAAAGGGAGAGAATCAGAAGGGGGAAAAGATATGTAGGGAAAGAGAGGCATGGAAAGAGCCAGGGACTCTGAAGCAGGGAATCGGAGTCGGGGAATCAGAGTCGGGGAATCAGAGTCGGGGAATCAGTGTCAGGGAATCAGAGTCGGGGAATTAGAGGTGGGGAATCAGAGGCAGGGAATCAGAGGCAGGGAATCAGAGGCGGAGAATCAGAGGCGGGGAACCAGAGGCGGGGAATCAGAGGCTGAAATTAAAAGAGGGTGAACCAGAGGGGGGAAAAGAGATGTGGGGAAAGAAGGGCAGGGAAAGAGCCAGGGAAAGAGCCAGGGACTCTGAAGCAGGGAATCGGAGGCAGGGAAACAGAGGAAGGGAATCAGAGTGGGAGAAATGGAGGCGGGGAATCAGAGGCGGGGATTCAGAGGCGGGGAAGCAGAGGCGGGGAATCAGAGGCGGGGAATCAGAGGCGGGGAATCTGAGGTGGGGATTCTGAGGCAGGGAATCTGAGGTGGGGAATCTGAGGTGGGGAATCCGAGGCTGAGATTCAAAGGGAGAGAATCAGAAGGGGGAAAAGATATGTAGGGAAAGAGAGGCATGGAAAGAGCCAGGGACTCTGAAGCAGGGAATCGGAGGCAGGGAAACAGAGTCGGAGAACGGAGGCGGGGAATCAGAAGCGGGGAATCAGAGGGCGGAAAAGAGATGTGGGGAAAGAGAGGCAGGGAAAGAGGCGCGGAAATAGACGCAGGGAAAGAGAGGCGGGGTATCAGATGTGGGGAATTCAAGGCGGGGAAAGAGATGTGGGGAAAGAGAGGTAGGGAAAGAGGCAAGGAAATAGAGGCGGGGAATCAGAGGTGGGGATTCAGAGGCAGGGAATCAGAGGGGGGGAATCAGAGGCAGGGAATCTGAGGCAGGGAATCTGAGGTGGGGAGTCTGTCGGGGAATCAGAGGCGTGGAATCAGAGGGGGGAATAGAGATGTGGGAAAAGAGAGGCGGCGAAAGGGAGGCGGGGAAAGAGTCAGAGACTCTGAAGCAGGGAATCGGAGTCGGGGAATCAGAGTCGGGGAATCAGAGGCGGGGAATAAGAGGCAGGGAATCAGAGGCGGAGAATCAGAGGCGGGGAACCAGAGGCGGGGAATCAGAGGCTGAAATTAAAAGAGGGTGAACCAGAGGGGGGAAAAGAGATGTGGGGAAAGAAGGGCAGGGAAAGAGCCAGGGACTCTGAAGCAGGGAATCGGAGGCAGGGAATCGGAGGCAGGAAAACAGAGGAAGGGAATCAGAGTCGGAGAAATGGAGGCGGGGAATCAGAAGCGGGGAATCAGAAGCGGGGAATCAGACGACGGAAAAGAGATGTGGCGAAAGAGAGGCAGAGAAAGAGAGGCGGGTTATCAGATGTGTGCAATCCGAGGCAAGGAATCAGAGGCGTGGAATCAGAGGCGTGGAATCTAAGGTGGGGAATCGGAGTCGGGGAATCAGAGTCATGGAATCAGAGGCGGGGAATCAGAGTCGGGGAATCAGAGTCGGGGAATCAGAGGAGGGGAATCAGAGGCGGGGAATCAGAGGCGGGGAATCAGAGGCGGGGTATCAGAGGCGGGGTATCAGAGGCGGGGTATCAGAGGCAGAGGAACGGAGGCGTGGAATCAGAGGTGGGGAATCAGAGGGCAGAAAAGAGATGTGGGGAAAGAGAGGCAGAGAAAGAGGCGTGGAAATAGACGCAGTGAAAGAGAGGAGGGGTATCAGATGCGGGGAATCCGAGGCGGGGAATCAGAGGGCGGAAATGAGATGTGGGAAAAGAGAGGCAGAGAAGGAGGCACGAAAATAGTGGCAGGGAAAGAGAGGCAGGGAATCAGAGGCGGGGAATCAGAGGCGGGGAATCAGAGGCGGGGAATCAGAGGCGGGGAATCAGAGGGGGGAATAGAGATGTGGGAAAAGAGAGGCAGAGAAAGAGGCACGAAAATAGTGGCAGGGAAAGAGAGGCGGGGAATCACAGGCGGGGAATCACAGGCGGGGAACCAGAGGCGGGGAATCAGAGGCTGAAATTAAAAGAGGGTGAATCAGAGGGGGGAAAAGAGATGTGCGGAAAGAAGGGCAGGGAAAGAGCCAGAGAAAGAGCCAGGGACTCTGAAGCAGGGAATCGGAGGCAGGGAATCGGTGGCAGGGAAACAGAGGAAGGGAATCAGAGTCGGAGAAATGGAGGCGGGGAATCAGAAGCGGGGAATCGGAAGCGGGGAATCAGAGGCGGGGAATCAGAGGAGGAGAATCAGAGGAGGAGAATCAGAGGCGGGGAATCAGAGGAGGGGAATCAGAGGAGGGGAATCAGAGGCGGGGAATCAGATGCGGGGAATCCGAGGCGGGGAATCAGAGCCAGGAAAAGAGATGTGGGGAAAGAGAGGCCGGGAAAGAGGCACGGAAAGAGAGGTGGGAAATCAGAGGTGGGGAATCAGAGGCGGGGAATCAGAGGCGGGGAATCAGAGGTGGGGAATCAGAGGGCGGAAATGAGATGTGGGAAAAGAGAGGCAGAGAAGGAGGCACGAAAATAGTGGCAGGGAAAGAGAGGCAGGGAATCAGAGGCGGGGAATCAGAGGCGGGAAATCAGAGGCGGGAAATCAGAGGCGGGGAATCAGAGGGCGGAAAAGAGATGTGGGGAAAGAGAGGCAGAGAAAGAGGCGTGGAAATAGACGCAGGGAAAGAGAGGCGGGGTATCAGATGTGGGGGATCCGAGGCGGGGAATCAGAGGTGGGGAAAGAGATGTGGAGAAAGAGAGGCAGGGAAAGAGGCAAGGAAAGAGAGGCGGGGAAAGAGGCACGGAAAGAGAGGTGGGAAATGAGAGGCGGGGAATCAGAGTCGTATTATCTGAGGTGGGGAATCTGAGGCGGGGAATCAGAGGCGGGGAAAGAGATGTGGGAAAAGAGAGGCAGAGAATGAGGCACGAAAATAGTGGCAGGGAAAGAGAGGCAGGGAATCAGAGGCGGGGAATCAGAGGCGGGGAATCAGAGGCGGGGAATCAGAGGCGGGGAATCAGAGGCGGGGAATCAGAGGCGGGGAATCAGAGGCGGGGAATCAGAGGCGGGGAATCAGAGGCGGGGAAGCAGAGGCGGGGAATCAGAGGCGGGGAATCAGAGGCGGGGAATCAGAGGCGGGGAAAGAGATGTGGGAAAAGAGAGGCAGAGAAAGAGGCGTGGAAATAGACGCAGTGAAAGCGAGGAGGGGTATCAGATGCGGGTTATCCGAGGCGGGGAATCAGAGGCAGGAAAAGAGATGTGGGGAAAGAGAGGCAGAGAAAGAGGCGTGGAAATAGACGCAGGGAAAGAGAGGCAGGGTATCAGATGTGGGGGATCCGAGGCGGGGAATCAGAGGTGGGGAAAGAGATGTGGAGAAAGAGAGGCAGGGAAAGAGGCAAGGAAAGAGAGGCGGGGAAAGAGGCACGGAAAGAGAGGTGGGAAATGAGAGGCGGGGAATCAGAGGCGGGGAATCAGAGTCGTGGTATCAGAAGCGGGGAATTTGAGGTGGAGAATCTGAGGCGGGGAATCAGAGGCAGGAAAAGAGATGTGGGGAAAGAGAGGCCGGGAAAGAGGCACGGAAAGAGAGGCGGGAAATCAGAGGCGAGGAATCAGAGGTGGGGAATCAGAGTCGTGGTTTCAGAGGCGGGGAATCAGAGGCGGGGAAGCAGATGCGGGGAAGCAGAGGCGGGGAAGCAGACGCGGGGAAGCAGAGGCGGGGAAGCAGAGGCGGGGAATCAGAGGCGGGGAATTTGAGGTGGGGATTCTGAGGTGGGAAATCAGAGGCTGAGATTGAAAGGGGGAGAATCAGAAGGGGGAAAAGAAATGTGGGGAAAGAGAGGCATGGAAAGAGCCAGGGACTCTGAAGCAGGGAATCGGAGGCAGGGAAACAGAGTCGGAGAAACGGAGGCGGGGAATCAGAAGCGGGGAATCAGAGGGTGGAAAAGAGATGTGGGGAAAGAGAGGCAGGGAAAGAGGCGCGGAAATAGACGCAGGGAAAGAGAGGCGGAGTATCAGATGTGGGGAATTCAATGCGGGGAATCAGAGGCGGGGAAAGAGATGTGGGGAAAGAGAGGCAGGGAAAGAGGCAAGGAAATAGAGGTGGGGAATCAGAGGCAGGGATTCAGAGGCGGAGATCCAGAGGCAGGGAATCTGAGGCGGCGAATCTGAGGCGGGGAATCAGAGGCGTGGAATCAGAGGGGGGAATAGAGATGTGGGAAAAGAGAGGCGGCGAAAGGGAGGCGGGGAAAGAGTCAGAGACTCTGAAACAGGGAATCTGAGTCGGGGAATCAGAGTCGGGGAATCAGAGTCGGGGAATCAGTGTCAGGGAATCAGAGGCGGGGAATCAGAGGCGGGGAAAGAGATGTGGGAAAAGAGAGGCAGGGAAAGAGGCACAAAAATAGTGGCAGGGAAAGAGAGGCGGGGTATCAGATGTGGGGAATCCGAGGCGGGGAATCAGAGGCGGGGAAAGAGATGTGGGGAAAGAGAGGCAGGGAAAGAGGCGCGGAAATAGACGCAGGGAAAGAGAGGCGGGGTATCAGATGTGGGGAATCTGAAGTGGAAAATCTGAGGCGGGGAATCAGAGGCGTGGAATCCGAGGCGGGGCATCAGAGGCAGGAAAAGAGATGTGGGGTAAGAGAGGCCGGGAAAGAGGTACGGAAAGAGAGGCAGGAAATCAGAGGCGGTGAATCAGAGGCGGGGAATCAGAGGCGGGGAATCAGAGTCGTATTATCTGAGGCGGGGAATCAGAGTCGTGGTTTCAGAGGCGGGGAATCTGAGGCGGGGAATCAGAGGCGGGGAAAGAGATGTGGGAAAAGAGAGGCAGAGAAGGAGGCACAAAAATAGTGGCAGGGAAAGAGAGGCGGGGAATCAGGGGCGGGGAATGAGAATGAGAGGCGGGGAATCAGAGGCGTGGAATCAGAGGCGGGGAATCAGAGGCGGGGAATCAGAGTCATGGTATCAGAGGCGGGGAATCAGAGGCGGGGAATCAGAGGCGGGGAAAGAGATGTGGGAAAAGAGAGGCGGGGAAAGAGGCGCGGAAATAGACGAAGGGAAAGAGAGGCGGGGTATCAGATGTGGGGAATCCGAGGCGGGGAATCAGAGGCGGGGAAAGAGATGTGGGGAAAGAGAGGCAGGGAAAGAGGCGCGGAAATAGACGCAGGGAAAGAGAGGCGGGGTATCAGATGTGGGGAATCTGAGGTGGAAAATCTGAGGCGGGGAATCAGAGGCGTGGAATCCGAGGCGGGGCATCAGAGGCAGGAAAAGAGATGCGGGGAAAGAGAGGCCGGGAAAGAGGCACGGAAAGAGAGGCAGGAAATCAGAGGCGGTGAATCACAGGCGGGGAATCAGAGGCGGGGAATCAGAGTCGTATTATCTGAGGCGGGGAATCGGAGGCAGGGAATCAGAGGCGGGGAAAGAGATGTGGGAAAAGAGAGGCAGAGAAGGAGGCACGAAAATAGTGGCAGGGAAAGAGAGGCAGGGAATCAGAGGCGGGGAATCAGAGGCGGGGAATCAGAGGCGGGGAATCAGAGGCGGGGAATCAGAGGCGGGGAATCAGAGGCGGGGAATCAGAGGCGGGGAAGCAGAGGCGGGGAAGCAGAGGCGGGGAAGCAGACGCGGGGAAGCAGAGGCGGGGAAGCAGAGGCGGGGAATCAGAGGCGGGGAATTTGAGGTGGGGATTCTGAGGTGGGAAATCAGAGGCTGAGATTGAAAGGGGGAGAATCAGAAGGGGGAAAAGAAATGTGGGGAAAGAGAGGCATGGAAAGAGCCATGGACTCTGAAGCAGGGAATCGGAGGCAGGGAAACAGAGTCGGAGAAACGGAGGCGGGGAATCAGAAGCGGGGAATCAGAGGGTGGAAAAGAGATGTGGGGAAAGAGAGGCAGGGAAAGAGGCGCGGAAATAGACGCAGGGAAAGAGAGGCGGAGTATCAGATGTGGGGAAATCAAGGCGGGGAATCAGAGGCGGGGAAAGAGATGTGGGGAAAGAGAGGCAGGGAAAGAGGCAAGGAAATAGAGGTGGGGAATCAGAGGCAGGGAATCTGAGGCGGGGAATCTGAGGCGGGGAATCAGAGGCGTGGAAGCAGAGGGGGGAATAGAGATGTGGGAAAAGAGAGGCGGCGAAAGGGAGGCGGGGAAAGAGTCAGAGACTCTGAAACAGGGAATCGGAGTCGGGGAATCAGAGGCGGGGAATCAGAGTCGGGGAATCAGAGGCAGGGAATCAGAGGCGGAGAATCAGAGGCGGGGAATCAGAGGCGGGGAATCAGTGGGCGGAAATGAGATGTGGGAAAAGAGAGGCAGAGAAAGAGGCACGAAAATAGTGGCAGGGAAAGAGAGGCGGGGAATCAGAGGCGGGGAACCACAGGCGGGGAATCAGAGGCTGAAATTAAAAGAGGGTGAACCAGAGGGGGGAAAAGAGATGTGGGGAAAGAAGGGCAGGGAAAGAGCCAGGGAAAGAGCCAGGGACTCTGAAGCAGGGAATCGGAGGCAGGGAAACAGAGGAAGGGAATCAGAGTGGGAGAAATGGAGGCGGGGAATCAGAGGCGGGGATTCAGAGGCGGGGAAGCAGAGGCGGGGAATCAGAGGCGGGGAATCAGAGGCGGGGAATCTGAGGTGGGGATTCTGAGGCAGGGAATCTGAGGTGGGGAATCTGAGGTGGGGAATCCGAGGCTGAGATTCAAAGGGAGAGAATCAGAAGGGGGAAAAGATATGTAGGGAAAGAGAGGCATGGAAAGAGCCAGGGACTCTGAAGCAGGGAATCGGAGGCAGGGAAACAGAGTCGGAGAACGGAGGCGGGGAATCAGAAGCGGGGAATCAGAGGGCGGAAAAGAGATGTGGGGAAAGAGAGGCAGGGAAAGAGGCGCGGAAATAGACGCAGGGAAAGAGAGGCGGGGTATCAGATGTGGGGAATTCAAGGCGGGGAAAGAGATGTGGGGAAAGAGAGGTAGGGAAAGAGGCAAGGAAATAGAGGCGGGGAATCAGAGGTGGGGATTCAGAGGCAGGGAATCAGAGGGGGGGAATCAGAGGCAGGGAATCTGAGGCAGGGAATCTGAGGTGGGGAGTCTGTCGGGGAATCAGAGGCGTGGAATCAGAAAGGGGAATAGAGATGTGGGAAAAGAGAGGCGGCGAAAGGGAGGCGGGGAAAGAGTCAGAGACTCTGAAGCAGGGAATCGGAGTCGGGGAATCAGAGTCGGGGAATCAGAGGCGGGGAATAAGAGGCAGGGAATCAGAGGCGGAGAATCAGAGGCGGGGAACCAGAGGCGGGGAATCAGAGGCTGAAATTAAAAGAGGGTGAACCAGAGGGGGGAAAAGAGATGTGGGGAAAGAAGGGCAGGGAAAGAGCCAGGGAAAGAGCCAGGGACTCTGAAGCAGGGAATCGGAGGCAGGGAATCGGAGGCAGGAAAACAGAGGAAGGGAATCAGAGTCGGAGAAATGGAGGCGGGGAATCAGAAGCGGGGAATCAGAAGCGGGGAATCAGAGGACGGAAAAGAGATGTGGCGAAAGAGAGGCAGAGAAAGAGAGGCGGGTTATCAGATGTGTGCAATCCGAGGCAAGGAATCAGAGGCGTGGAATCAGAGGCGTGGAATCTAAGGTGGGGAATCGGAGTCGGGGAATCAGAGTCATGGAATCAGAGGCGGGGAATCAGAGTCGGGGAATCAGAGTCGGGGAATCAGAGGAGGGGAATCAGAGGCGGGGAATCAGAGGCGGGGAATCAGAGGCGGGGTATCAGAGGCGGGGTATCAGAGGCGGGGTATCAGAGGCAGAGGAACGGAGGCGTGGAATCAGAGGTGGGGAATCAGAGGGCAGAAAAGAGATGTGGGGAAAGAGAGGCAGAGAAAGAGGCGTGGAAATAGACGCAGTGAAAGAGAGGAGGGGTATCAGATGCGGGGAATCCGAGGCGGGGAATCAGAGGCAGGAAAAGAGATGTGGGGAAAGAGAGTCCGGGAGAGAGGCACGGAAAGAGAGGCGGGAAATCAGAGGTGGGGAATCAGAGGCGGGGAATCAGATGCGGGGAATCCGAGGCGGGGAATCAGAGGGCGGAAATGAGATGTGGGAAAAGAGAGGCAGAGAAGGAGGCACGAAAATAGTGGCAGGGAAAGAGAGGCAGGGAATCAGAGGCGGGGAATCAGAGGCGGGGAATCAGAGGCGGGGAATCAGAGGCGGGGAATCAGAGGGGGGAATAGAGATGTGGGAAAAGAGAGGCAGAGAAAGAGGCACGAAAATAGTGGCAGGGAAAGAGAGGCGGGGAATCACAGGCGGGGAATCACAGGCGGGGAACCAGAGGCGGGGAATCAGAGGCTGAAATTAAAAGAGGGTGAATCAGAGGGGGGAAAAGAGATGTGCGGAAAGAAGGGCAGGGAAAGAGCCAGGGAAAGAGCCAGGGACTCTGAAGCAGGGAATCGGAGGCAGGGAATCGGTGGCAGGGAAACAGAGGAAGGGAATCAGAGTCGGAGAAATGGAGGCGGGGAATCAGAAGCGGGGAATCGGAAGCGGGGAATCAGAGGCGGGGAATCAGAGGAGGAGAATCAGAGGAGGGGAATCAGAGGCGGGGAATCAGATGCGGGGAATCCGAGGCGGGGAATCAGAGCCAGGAAAAGAGATGTGGGGAAAGAGAGGCCGGGAAAGAGGCACGGAAAGAGAGGTGGGAAATCAGAGGTGGGGAATCAGAGGCGGGGAATCAGAGGCGGGGAATCAGAGGTGGGGAATCAGAGGGCGGAAATGAGATGTGGGAAAAGAGAGGCAGAGAAGGAGGCACGAAAATAGTGGCAGGGAAAGAGAGGCAGGGAATCAGAGGCGGGGAATCAGAGGCGGGAAATCAGAGGCGGGGAATCAGAGGGCGGAAAAGAGATGTGGGGAAAGAGAGGCAGAGAAAGAGGCGTGGAAATAGACGCAGGGAAAGAGAGGCGGGGTATCAGATGTGGGGGATCCGAGGCGGGGAATCAGAGGTGGGGAAAGAGATGTGGAGAAAGAGAGGCAGGGAAAGAGGCAAGGAAAGAGAGGCGGGGAAAGAGGCACGGAAAGAGAGGTGGGAAATGAGAGGCGGGGAATCAGAGTCGTATTATCTGAGGTGGGGAATCTGAGGCGGGGAATCAGAGGCGGGGAAAGAGATGTGGGAAAAGAGAGGCAGAGAATGAGGCACGAAAATAGTGGCAGGGAAAGAGAGGCAGGGAATCAGAGGCGGGGAATCAGAGGCGGGGAATCAGAGGCGGGGAATCAGAGGCGGGGAATCAGAGGCGGGGAATCAGAGGCGGGGAATCAGAGGCGGGGAATCAGAGGCGGGGAATCAGAGGCGGGGAATCAGAGGCGGGGAATCAGAGGCGGGGAATCAGAGGCGGGGAATCAGAGGCGGGGAATCAGAGGCGGGGAATCAGAGGCGGGGAATCAGAGGCGGGGAAGCAGAGGCGGGGAATCAGAGGCGGGGAATCAGAGGCGGGGAATCAGAGGCGGGGAATCAGAGGCGGAGAATCAGAGGCGGGGAATCAGAGGCGGGGAAAGAGATGTGGGAAAAGAGAGGCAGAGAAAGAGGCGTGGAAATAGACGCAGTGAAAGCGAGGAGGGGTATCAGATGCGGGTTATCCGAGGCGGGGAATCAGAGGCAGGAAAAGAGATGTGGGGAAAGAGAGGCAGAGAAAGAGGCGTGGAAATAGACGCAGGGAAAGAGAGGCAGGGTATCAGATGTGGGGGATCCGAGGCGGGGAATCAGAGGTGGGGAAAGAGATGTGGAGAAAGAGAGGCAGGGAAAGAGGCAAGGAAAGAGAGGCGGGGAAAGAGGCACGGAAAGAGAGGTGGGAAATGAGAGGCGGGGAATCAGAGGCGGGGAATCAGAGTCGTGGTATCAGAAGCGGGGAATTTGAGGTGGAGAATCTGAGGCGGGGAATCAGAGGCGTGGAATCCGAGGCGGGGAATCAGAGGCAGGAAAAGAGATGTGGGGAAAGAGAGGCCGGGAAAGAGGCACGGAAAGAGAGGCGGGAAATCAGAGGCGAGGAATCAGAGGCGGGGAATCAGAGTCGTGGTTTCAGAGGCGGGGAATCAGAGGCGGGGAAGCAGATGCGGGGAAGCAGAGGCGGGGAAGCAGACGCGGGGAAGCAGAGGCGGGGAAGCAGAGGCGGGGAATCAGAGGCGGGGAATTTGAGGTGGGGATTCTGAGGTGGGAAATCAGAGGCTGAGATTGAAAGGGGGAGAATCAGAAGGGGGAAAAGAAATGTGGGGAAAGAGAGGCATGGAAAGAGCCAGGGACTCTGAAGCAGGGAATCGGAGGCAGGGAAACAGAGTCGGAGAAACGGAGGCGGGGAATCAGAAGCGGGGAATCAGAGGGTGGAAAAGAGATGTGGGGAAAGAGAGGCAGGGAAAGAGGCGCGGAAATAGACGCAGGGAAAGAGAGGCGGAGTATCAGATGTGGGGAATTCAAGGCGGGGAATCAGAGGCGGGGAAAGAGATGTGGGGAAAGAGAGGCAGGGAAAGAGGCAAGGAAATAGAGGTGGGGAATCAGAGGCAGGGATTCAGAGGCGGAGATCCAGAGGCAGGGAATCTGAGGCGGCGAATCTGAGGCGGGGAATCAGAGGCGTGGAATCAGAGGGGGGAATAGAGATGTGGGAAAAGAGAGGCGGCGAAAGGGAGGCGGGGAAAGAGTCAGAGACTCTGAAACAGGGAATCGGAGGCAGGGAAACAGAGTCGGAGAAACGGAGGCGGGGAATCAGAAGCGGGGAATCAGAGGGTGGAAAAGAGATGTGGGGAAAGAGAGGCAGGGAAAGAGGCGCGGAAATAGACGCAGGGAAAGAGAGGCGGAGTATCAGATGTGGGGAATTCAAGGCGGGGAATCAGAGGCGGGGAAAGAGATGTGGGGAAAGAGAGGCAGGGAAAGAGGCAAGGAAATAGAGGTGGGGAATCAGTGTCAGGGAATCAGAGTCGGGGAATCAGAGGTGGGGAATCAGAGGCGGGGAATCAGAGGCGGGGAATCAGAGGCGGGGAAAGAGATGTGGGAAAAGAGAGGCAGGGAAAGAGGCACAAAAATAGTGGCAGGGAAAGAGAGGCGGGGTATCAGATGTGGGGAATCCGAGGCGGGGAATCAGAGGCGGGGAAAGAGATGTGGGGAAAGAGAGGCAGGGAAAGAGGCAAGGAAATAGACGCAGGGAAAGAGAGGCGGGGTATCAGATGTGGGGAATCTGAAGTGGAAAATCTGAGGCGGGGAATCAGAGGCGTGGAATCCGAGGCGGGGCATCAGAGGCAGGAAAAGAGATGTGGGGAAAGAGAGGCCGGGAAAGAGGTACGGAAAGAGAGGCAGGAAATCAGAGGCGGTGAATCAGAGGCGGGGAATCAGAGGCGGGGAATCAGAGTCGTATTATCTGAGGCGGGGAATCAGAGTCGTGGTTTCAGAGGCGGGGAATCTGAGGCGGGGAATCAGAGGCGGGGAAAGAGATGTGGGAAAAGAGAGGCAGAGAAGGAGGCACAAAAATAGTGGCAGGGAAAGAGAGGCGGGGAATCAGGGGCGGGGAATGAGAGGCGGGGAATCAGAGGCGTGGAATCAGAGGCGGGGAATCAGAGGCGGGGAATCAGAGGCGGGGAATCAGAGGCGGGGAAAGAGATGTGGGAAAAGAGAGGCGGGGAAAGAGGCGCGGAAATAGACGAAGGGAAAGAGAGGCGGGGTATCAGATGTGGGGAATCCGAGGCGGGGAATCAGAGGCGGGGAAAGAGATGTGGGGAAAGAGAGGCAGGGAAAGAGGCGCGGAAATAGACGCAGGGAAAGAGAGGCGGGGTATCAGATGTGGGGAATCTGAGGTGGAAAATCTGAGGCGGGGAATCAGAGGCGTGGAATCCGAGGCGGGGCATCAGAGGCAGGAAAAGAGATGCGGGGAAAGAGAGGCCGGGAAAGAGGCACGGAAAGAGAGGCAGGAAATCAGAGGCGGTGAATCACAGGCGGGGAATCAGAGGCGGGGAATCAGAGTCGTATTATCTGAGGCGGGGAATCGGAGGCAGGGAATCAGAGGCGGGGAAAGAGATGTGGGAAAAGAGAGGCAGAGAAGGAGGCACGAAAATAGTGGCAGGGAAAGAGAGGCAGGGAATCAGAGGCGGGGAATCAGAGGCAAGGAATCAGAGGCGTGGAATCAGAGGCGTGGAATCTAAGGTGGGGAATCGGAGTCGGGGAATCAGAGTCGTGGAATCAGAGGCGTGGAATCAGAGGCGTGGAATCTAAGGTGGGGAATCGGAGTCGGGGAATCAGAGTCATGGAATCAGAGGCGGGGAATCAGAGGCGGGGAATCAGAGGCGGGGAATCAGAGGCGGGGTATCAGAGGCGGGGTATCAGAGGCGGGGTATCAGAGGCAGAGGAACGGAGGCGTGGAATCAGAGGTGGGGAATCAGAGGGCAGAAAAGAGATGTGGGGAAAGAGAGTCCGGGAGAGAGGCACGGAAAGAGAGGCGGGAAATCAGAGGTGGGGAATCAGAGGCGGGGAATCAGATGCGGGGAATCAGAGGGCGGAAATGAGATGTGGGAAAAGAGAGGCAGAGAAGGAGGCACGAAAATAGTGGCAGGGAAAGAGAGGCAGGGAATCAGAGGCGGGGAATCAGAGGCGGGGAATCAGAGGCGGGGAATCAGAGGCGGGGAATCAGAGGGGGGAATAGAGATGTGGGAAAAGAGAGGCAGAGAAAGAGGCACGAAAATAGTGGCAGGGAAAGAGAGGCGGGGAATCACAGGCGGGGAATCACAGGCGGGGAACCAGAGGCGGGGAATCAGAGGCTGAAATTAAAAGAGGGTGAATCAGAGGGGGGAAAAGAGATGTGGGGAAAGAAGGGCAGGGAAAGAGCCAGGGAAAGAGCCAGGGACTCTGAAGCAGGGAATCGGAGGCAGGGAATCGGTGGCAGGGAAACAGAGGAAGGGAATCAGAGTCGGAGAAATGGAGGCGGGGAATCAGAAGCGGGGAATCAGAAGCGGGGAATCAGAGGACGGAAAAGAGATGTGGGGAAAGAGAGGCAGAGAAAGAGGCGTGGAAATAGACGCAGTGAAAGAGAGGAGGGGTATCAGATGCGGGGAATCCGAGGCGGGGAATCAGAGGCGGGGAATCAGAGGAGGAGAATCAGAGGAGGAGAATCAGAGGCGGGGAATCAGATGCGGGGAATCCGAGGCGGGGAATCAGAGCCAGGAAAAGAGATGTGGGGAAAGAGAGGCCGGGAAAGAGGCACGGAAAGAGAGGTGGGAAATCAGAGGTGGGGAATCAGAGGCGGGGAATCAGAGGCGGGGAATCAGAGGCGGGGAATCAGAGGCTTGGACTCAGAGGAGGTGTATCAGAGGCGGAGAAAAGGCGGCGTGGAATCAGAGGTGGGGAATCAGAGGGCGGAAATGAGATGTGGGAAAAGAGAGGCAGAGAAGGAGGCACGAAAATAGTGGCAGGGAAAGAGAGGCAGGGAATCAGAGGCGGGGAATCAGAGGCGGGAAATCAGAGGCGGGGAATCAGAGGGCGGAAAAGAGATGTGGGGAAAGAGAGGCAGAGAAAGAGGCGTGGAAATAGACGCAGGGAAAGAGAGGCGGGGTATCAGATGTGGGGGATCCGAGGCGGGGAATCAGAGGTGGGGAAAGAGATGTGGAGAAAGAGAGGCAGGGAAAGAGGCAAGGAAAGAGAGGTGGGAAATGAGAGGCGGGGAATCAGAGGCGGGGAATCAGAGGCGGGGAATCAGAAGCGGGGAATCAGAGGCGGGGAATCAGAGGCGGGGTATCAGAGGCGGGGTATCAGAGGCGGGGTATCAGAGGCAGAGGAACGGAGGCGTGGAATCCGAGGTGGGGAATCAGAGGCAGGAAAAGAGATGTGGGGAAAGAGAGGCCGGGAAAGAGGCACGGAAAGAGAGGCGGGAAATCAGAGGCGAGGAATCAGAGGCGGGGAATCAGAGTCGTGGTTTCAGAGGCGGGGAATCTGAGGCGGGGAATCAGAGGCTGGGAAAGACATGTGGGAAAAGAGAGGCAGAGAAGGAGGCACAAAAATAGTGGCAGGGAAAGAGAGGCGGGGAATCAGGGGCGGGGAATCAGAGGCGGGGAATCTGAGGCGGGGAATCAGAGGCGGGGAAAGAGATGTGGGAAAAGAGAAGCAGGGAAAGAGGCGCGGAAATAGACGCAGGGAAAGAGAGGCGGGGATTCAGAGGGGGGGAATCAGAGGCGGGGAATCAGAGGCGGGAAATCAGAGGCGGGGAATCAGAGTCGGGGAATCAGAGGTGGGGAATCAGAGGCGGGGAATCAGAGGCGGGGAATCAGAGGCGGGGAATCAGAGGCGGGGAATCAGAGGCGGGGAATCAGAGGCGGGGAATCAGAGGCGGGGAATCAGAGGTGGATAATCAGAGGCGGGGAATCAGAGTCGAGGAATCAGAGGTGGGGAATCAGAGTCGGGGAATCAGAGGCGGGGAATCAGAGTCGGGGAATCAGAGGCGGGGAATCAGAGTCGGGGAATCAGAGTCGGGGAATCAGAGGCGGGGAATCAGAGGCGGGGAATCAGAGGCGGATAATCAGAGGCGAGGAATCAGAGGCTGGGAATCAGTGGGCGGAAATGAGATGTGGGAAAAGAGAGGCAGAGAAAGAGGCAAGAAAATAGTGGCAGGGAAAGAGAGGCGGGGAATAAGAGGCGGAGAATCATAGGCGGGGAATCAGAAGCGGGGAATCAGAAGCGGGGAATCAGAGGACGGAAAAGAGATGTGGCGAAAGAGAGGCAGAGAAAGAGAGGCGGGTTATCAGATGTGTGCAATCCGAGGCAAGGAATCAGAGGCGTGGAATCAGAGGCGGGGAATCTAAGGTGGGGAATCGGAGTCGGGGAATCAGAGGAGGGGAATCAGAGGCGGGGAATAGAGATGTGGGAAAAGAGAGGCGGCGAAAGGAAGGCGGGGAAAGAGTCAGAGACTCTGAAGCAGGGAATCGGAGTCGGGGAATCAGAGGCGGGGAATCAGAGGCAGGGAATCAGAGGCGGAGAATCAGAGGCGGGGAACCAGAGGCGGGGAATCAGAGGCTGAAATTAAAAGAGGGTGAATAAGAGGGGGGAAAAGAGATGTGGGGAAAGAAGGGCAGGGAGAGAGCCAGGGAAAGAGCCAGGGACTCTGAAGCAGGGAATCGGAGGCAGGGAATCAGAGGCAGGGAAACAGAGGAAGGGAATCAGAGTCGGAGAAACGGAGGCGGGGAATCAGAAGCGGAGAATCAGAGTCGTATTATATGAGGTGGGGAATCTGAGGTGGGGAATCAGAGGCGGGGAAAGAGATGTGGGAAAAGAGAGGCAGAGAAGGAGGCACGAAAATAGTGGCAGGGAAAGAGAGGCGGGGAATCAGAGGCGGGGAATCAGAGGCGGGGAATCAGAGGCTGGGAATCAGAGTCCGGGGAAACAGCGGCGGGGAATCAGATATGGGGAATCAGAGGCGGGGAATCAGAGGCGGGGAATCAGAGGCGGGGAATCAGATGCGGGGAATCAGAGGCGGGGAATCAGAGGCGGGGAATCAGAGGCGGGGAATCAGAGGCGGGGAATCAGAGGCGGGGAATCAGAGGCGGGGAATCAGAGGCGGGGAACCAGAGGCGGGGAATCAGAGGCGGGGAATCAGAGGCGGGGAATCAGAGGGCGGAAAAGAGATGTGGGGAAAGAGAGGCAGAGAAAGAGGCGTGGAAATAGACGCAGGGAAAGAGAGGCGGGGTATCAGATGTGGGGGATCCGAGGCGGGGAATCAGAGGTGGGGAAAGAGATGTGGAGAAAGAGGCAGGGAAAGAGGCAAGGAAAGAGAGGCGGGGAAAGAGGCACGGAAAGAGAGGTGGGAAATAAGAGGCGGGGAATCAGAGGCGGGGAATCAGAGTCGTGGTATCAGAAGCGGGGAATTTGAGGCGGAGAATCTGAGGCGGGGAATCAGAGGCGTGGAATCCGAGGCGGGGAATTAGAGGCTGGGAAAGAGATGTGGGAAAAGAGAGGCAGAGAAGGAGGCACAAAAATAGTGGCAGAGAAAGAGAGGCGGGGAATCAGGGGCGGGGAATCAGAGGCGGGGAACCAGAGGCGGGGAATCAGAGGCGGGGAATCAGAGGCGGGGAATCAGAGGCGGGGAATCAGAGGAGGGGAATCAGAGGCGGGGAATCAGAGGCGGGGAATCAGAGGCGGGGAATCAGAGGCGGGGAATCAGAGGCGGGGAATCAGAGGCGGGGAATCAGAGGAGGGGAATCAGAGGCGGGGAATCAGAGGCGGGGAATCAGAGGCGGGGAATCAGAGGCGGGGAATCAGTGAGCGGAAATGAGATGTGGGAAAAGAGAGGCAGAGAAAGAGGCACGAAAATAGTGGCAGGGAAAGAGAGGCGGGGAATCAGAGGCGGGGTATCAGAGGCGGGGAACCAGAGGCGGGGAATCAGAGGCTGAAATTAAATGAGGGTGAATCAGAGGGGGGAAAAGAGATGTGGGGAAAGAAGGGCAGGGAAAGAGTCAGGGACTCTGAAGCAGGGAATCGGAGGCAGGGAAACAGAGGAAGGGAATCAGAGTCGGAAAAATAGAGGCGTGGAATCAGAGGCGGGGAATCAGAGGCGTGGAATCAGATGCGGGGAATCTGAGGTGGGGAATCTGAGGCGGGAAATCAGAGGCGGTGATTCAGAGGGGGGAATAGAGATGTGGGGAAAGAAGGGCAGGGAAAGAGCCAGGGACTCTGAAGCAGGGAATCGGAGTAGGGGAATCAGAGGCGGCGAATCAGAGGAGGAGAATCAGAGGCGGGGAATCAGAGGCAGGAAAAGAGATGTGGGGAAAGAGAGGCCGGGAAAGAGGCACGGAAAGAGAGGCGTGAAATCAGAGGCGAGGGATCAGAGGCGGGGAATCAGTCGTGGTTTCAGAGGCATGGAATCAGAGGCGGGGAATCAGAGGCGGGGAATCAGAGGCGGGGAATCAGAGGCGGGGAACCAGAGGCGGGGAACCAGAGGCGGGGAACCAGAGGCTTGGACTCAGAGGAGGTGTATCAGAGGCGGAGAAAAGGCGGCGTGGAATCAGAGGTGGGGAATCAAGAGGGCAGAAATGAGGTGTGGGAAAAGAGAGGCAGAGAAGGAGGCACGAAAATAGTGGCAGGGAAAGAGAGGCAGGGAATCAGAGGCGGGGAATCAGAGGCGGGGAATCAGAGGCGGGGAATCAGAGGCGGGGAATCAGAGGTGGGGAATCAGAGGCGGGGAACCAGAGGCGGGGAACCAGAGGCGGGGAACCAGAGGCGGGGAACCAGAGGCGGGGAATCAGAGGCGGGGAATTAGAGGTGGGGAATCTGAGGTGGTGAATCAAAGGCTGAGTTTCAAAGGGGGTGAATCAGAGGGGGGAAATGGGATGTGGGAAAAGAGAAGCCGGGAAAGAGCCAGAGACTCTGAAGCAGGGAATCGGAGGCGGGGAAACAGAGGCAGGGAATCAGAGTCGGAGAAACGG